>NC_053028.1:620288362-620507632 GCF_003073215.2 Triticum urartu
ATTAAGGTAGTCTGTATATAACCTTTTGTTTCTTATTTTCGAAAGGAAATACAATTTTTTTCCTTTGAATGGTCCTTACTCGCGAACCAACCTGTGGTTGGATGTTTAGAGGGACTGTGGTATCCCCAGCTCACCAGGGTTCAAGTCCTGGTGCTCGTATTTATTCCTGGATTTATTTCACGATTTCCGGCGATGCGCATTCAGTGGGAGGAGACGTTCTCGTCGACGACCAGGTGCCTACGGTGACTTCGTAAATTTCAAGATGATATGCCGGCTCAGTCTTTCAGAGATGCTCATAAAGGTAGGGTGTGCGTGTGTGCGTTCATAGGCGTGAGTGTATGCTCATTTATATGAGCGCTTGCGTCTGTACTGTATTAAAAAAATGGTCCTTACTCCTTATATAGGTAGAAGATGTGGAAGAAGGAAAGATAGTAGTAGTAGCAAGAGAAGAAGATGATGATGGTGGTTATGAAAAAGATGAAGGAAAGGGAGAACATGAAGATGGAAAAATTTACATTGAGGGATATTTGAAGATAAAAAATCTAGAGTAAAGAATGAGGTCTCGAAAAGTTGGTATGCCCGGACGTGTGAGTACTTCTCGTATACGGCCGAGTTGGTAAGAGACTTCTAATCAAAGAACTTGGTTATCCATCAGGCTTGTACTCTATTTTGCAATCTCAGATTGTTAGTATGTTAGCTACTCCCTTCATAAAGAAATATAAAAGTGTTTATACTATTAAAGTAGTGATCTAAACGCTCTTATTTTTTTTTACAGTTGGAGTACTTTGTATTAGGTTGCATGCTTCACGAATGTTTACGATAGTAAGCGCGGGAGTTACGGAACATATGCCATCACGAGTTTAATAAGCAAAACAAAGTCTGAAATTTGAGTGGGAGTGTGGGACCATGTCACAAACCCAGACGCAAGAGCTATAACGACTACAGGTTTACTTAAGTCCTCAATGATAATTATCCATAGTTTAAAACATCTAGACTTGAATCAATTCTATATTATTTTATCCAAATATCCAATGCACCAGTGGAATTTAGAAACAAATTGCTTTGAAACCATGCACGATCATATATGTATCCTACTGCTATTTTGTGAGAGGACTGACTATTTTGTACCGTTGCTGCATCAACAGGTTTGGAACAAGATTTGTCTCCTCTGGTGCAAGGTGGTTGATGTCGTGACAGGCCGGGTCGACACCACGACGGAGCAATTAAGAATTGTTCCACTGTATTTGCTGGAGCAAATGGGCTGGTTCCAGAGACCTAGGCAGATTGCCAGCTACCGCTGAACAAACTACCTTTTGAACGGTACCGCCTTGTGTTTTGAAGGCTGCATATGTCATTATGTTTATGGTATTGGGTCTCCATCTTTGTCACAAACATGTGGTCTGGATAAAGGTGTTTATTTTCTCATGGAGGGAAGTGTAGTTTCTCTTGTTTAATACTTCCGTGATGTCAAATTTATTTTTTAGCTCTTAGAAACTTGTTTGAAGCTGCAATGTTGCATACTTGGATTTTAGTGATTGAACGAAAGCTTGGGTTCTGTTGGGATTTAAAATTTCTTTGTTAGCTCTTAGAAGCATGATGGAGATATGATCAGGTGAACTTTCATCAGGTTCCTACTGTGGCTCGTGTTCTTTGATGGCTCAATGACACCCAAACACCTATAAGAATTTTCTTCTTCTTAAATCAGTGTCGAAAGAACCAAATGGCTTAGGGCAACTCCAGCACGGTTCACTAAACAGACATCGCCAAATATTCGTGTCCACGCCCGGACGTGTCTGTGGACGTGGATAGGGCGGAGGCCATTTAACCGAATGCATCAAATGACTGCCTCTGTTTCGGCCTTCTCCATTTGACATGCATCCATATCTTGACCATTTTCAATTTACACATATGTTAAATTGGTGCAAACATTTGCAATCACAACCAAAAAGTACCATATGTTAAATAAGATTTTACATCCAACCAATCTCAAAAGTTGCCACCACACTCTTCGGCAGGTCCGGCCTCCTCCGTTTCTGCCAAGCGCATCAAAATATGCATGCTTTGTAGGCTTCGACAATCTTCACCAAATCGGGATACAAGTTCGAGCTCTTCATGAAAAACATTTTGAAGCCCTTCGAAGCGGCTTTCATTTCTTGACCTTGAGCTTCTTGTCTTGCATTTCCATGCCAAACCTCTCTGCCTTCTTTCCTTCCTTCACCCCATTTTGTGCGGCACTTGCCTCCTCCTTTGTCATGATGACCTAGAACTTCTCTGTCATCTTGGTTGCTGCCCCTTCTCTCTTCTCCTTCTCCTCCCACTTCCTGATGATATAAAAACCATTGGTACCCTCGATAGGGTTGCAAACACGGTCGGAAGTACCAGAAGGGAGTTCGCACAAGGGGTTACCTAGGTTTGGGCCATCATGTTTAGGTAACACCACGAGGTATCGCACAAAATTAATGGTCACACTCCAACTCAAATCAAACTCAACCTGTGTTACTCATATATTACAAGATGTAAATAAAATACATAAATAGACGGACCATACCACAACGCAGTACACCATTAGTGAACTAACCTAGGTTTGGGACTGCGCCATCGTTGGTTCAGGCGAGAGTGTGCAATGGCGGCTTAGCGGCCGACATCATGCATGCTTGAGGGAGTGTGTGGAGACACTCATGCAAGAGAATGAGACAGCGGGTGTGCATGATGTCTGTTATGTAAATCACTTAGCAAATATTTGCACAAACATCTGGTTGCTTATGTAAATCGCTTAGAAAATATTTGCACAAACATCTGGTTGCTTATGTAAATCACTTGGCAAATATTTGCACAAACATATGGCGCACCTAATTCTTGGGGGCGGGGTCACTTACCTGCAGTATGCAGATGATACCATGATTATGATGGATGGCTCTGATCTAGACATCCTTAACTTGAAGTTTCTTCTCTTGTGCTTCGAAGAAATGTCGAGGCTAAAGATCAAGTTTGACAAGAGCAAGGTGATTGTCATGGACTACTCTGAGACCGAGCGGCAGCAGATTGCGGACAACCAGAACTGCAGGTTGGCAACCTTTGACATAGAATATTTGGGGATGCCACTCTTTGACTCGAAGGTTCTTCTTCGTGCATTCGACCCTCTCATGGGGAAGGTCGCCGGACGGGCTGAACCATGGTGTGGATGGTTTACTTCCAAGGGAAGTAAGATTGTCTTGATTGATTCTAATCTCTCCAGTCTCCTAGTGTATATGATGGGGATGAATATTCTTCCGGAGGGAGTGTATGGTTCATTCGATAAAGACCTCTCCCGCTTCTTATGGCAAGCGATGAACGGACGCCAGAAGTACCACATGGTGAAGTGGGCTGACATATGCATGCCCAAGGATATGGGTGGGTTGGGCATCTTGGCCTACCGCCGGATGAACGTCACAGTCATGCTTAGGTGGGTTTGGGGGATCATCCGCGGGGAAGGGGGACTTTGGTTGCAACTAATTCGGGCAAAGTACCTTCGGGGCGTGCCACTGCTCGCTTACGGCCGCATGGAGGGCTCGCAGTTTTGGCGGTCAATCCAAAGGATCAAACATGAGATTTGTCTGGGGTTGTCCTTCGCAGCCATTTCCCTGGCTTAGTTGCCATTTGCATGAATCCATTGCTATTAGTCTCGGAGGCGGTCAAAAATGGGAAATGGAACATCTTGTTCCATCGCTCATTGGGTTCGGCAGAGGTGTTAGAGTGGTCCAATTTACTGGCGGCCCTACCTCCTAGGCTGGCCAATGACCTCGACTCTGTGCAATGGTGCCTTTTTCCCTCGGAAGATTTTTCTATGGCCTCGGCATATTATGCGTTGTGCAGAACAACGACAATTCAGTGGGTCACGCCCCTTTGGAAGGCGCCACTCCCCTTAAAGATTAAAATTTTTGTCTAGCAATTGTTCAGGGATTGCCTCCCGTCTGGGACGGAGGTGCTCAAGCGACATGGCCCGGGTAATTGGTTGTATTCCTTGTGTGGTGTTTAGGAAAATGGGACCCACATCCTCTTCTCGTGCACGACGGTTAGATCATTGTGGAGCTTTGTCCGGGAGGCCCTCGGGTCTGAGTGAGAGGCGTCGAATCTTGCCAGCTTCCCCCAGGCCAGCGCGTTGCAGACCGGAGGGTAAAGACGCCTCTTCTGGACGATCTTTGTTGCGCTTTCTTGGACACTATGGACAAATGGTGA
Source organism: Triticum urartu (assembly GCF_003073215.2). Classification (NCBI taxonomy): domain Eukaryota; kingdom Viridiplantae; phylum Streptophyta; class Magnoliopsida; order Poales; family Poaceae; genus Triticum; species Triticum urartu. The sequence goes on from NC_053028.1 coordinate 620,292,578, forward strand.
TCGAAAGGGTCTTTCTGTGACACGCCTCCGACTCGTTCTTCAAATTTCTTCCGTTGCTGTAGCATTGACACCTACTGACTAGACAACGGGGCTACGTCTCGTTGATTAGGTTTGCCAGCGACCGCTTGTGTCGTCGACCACTTGGTGGTCTTCTTTATGCTTTCTCTTATGTTTTTTTGGGTTTGCTTGTTGTGGCCCAGCAGACTATGTTTGTCGGTTTGTTGCTATACTCTTTGTTAGACTGGTTGGTTGCTTTTATATTTATATAAAGCGAGCCGAAAATCTATTTCGAGAGAATGTATGTCACGCTGCAAACAGGAGTTTTTGTTGAGAAAATGAGGTGCTTGTTTCCATTGTGCATTATTTTTGGGTGATGGTTTTGCAAGAGCTTTTAAGCACCGGCTAGAAAGGTTCTGCAAAACGTTTTCTTTGTTCATGACGAAATCGTTGTAGATTTTTTATGTGCTAGCTCATCATTTGTACAATTAATAATTTTGTCAATGCAATCCTTATCGTTTTTTGTGAGATATGCAATCCTTATCGTTAGGAAATCAACAATTTCTTAGCAAAATGCAGATAACAACAAATATTTGGGACAACATTGCGCATAACCACAAATCAGATTTCATCATGGCCCGTGATACACGGCACATAAATTCAAAAAACAAAAAGCTGATGCACGACACAACATTGGTGAACCAACCCCTGATATCAGTCGGATTCCGGAGTATCCTCAAACCTTGGCATTGTCGTCGTCGCAGACCTCTTCGTCATCGTTAAGGGTGTAATGCTTCAGAAGTGGATTGTGAGGCAAAAACTCTTCGCGCCAGAACTTCCTGTGTTGCCCCCTCAACCCCTCAATAAAGGCTTTACCCTCAGCTTCCAAGAGTGGTTCATCATCGCTGGAACCGTTATCAGAGTCAACCATTATCAGAGTCTTTATCTCATCAATGGGCTGTTAAGAAGAAGAAGCTATCATGTTATCGATGTGGTGAGCCGGGACATTTTATGGCAGAGTGTACCACAACATTATGCGATTATTGTTGTAGATCGCAGCATGTCACCGGTGCCTGTCCGTTTCTTACTGGCCCCAAGCCAGTGGCCACTATCTATAGCATTTGTTGTTAGGAGCTTATGTTCTTTGAGACACCAGAGATGGCACCTATGACACTTGTGCATGAGAGTTCCTTTCCCGTTGTTGTCACGGTCACTAACGGGATTTTGATAGAGGCACAGATTGTGAGACAGCTACAGGACTTAGTACCACGCAATCATCAGTCGGACCTTGTCAGACTAAAGAATCAGACTTACAAGGTTGATTTCCCTACTAAGGAGGATCAGCTTCATATCCTTAAGTGGGGTATGTGCAGGGTACAGAGCAGCAATATTATTATCACGTTTGATAAATGGACAGAAAAGGAGCCCGAGGGTACACCGTTGGAAAATGTCTAGGTTCGATTTTTTGGTGCACCTCGCAAATACATTAATCATTTCCTTGTTGCATGGAGTTTGGGATCCCTTATTGGTAAGACGGAGCAGGTGGATATGCCTTTTAATCGTGCCCATGGAGCAGCGAGGTTGCTTGTTTGTGTCATCAGTGTGGAGTTCGTACCGGACGTGGTCAAGTGGACACATGCCGGGGTCACATACGTGTTAGAGCTCGAGATTGAGGATACACCGATACCTCCGGAGGGAGATGAGATTCCGGACATGGACACAATGGAGGGTGGTGGGGAAGCCGGGGATCAGGACAAGGGGCCTGAGAGCGCACAACAGGAACCGGCTAAGGAGCCGGAGTCGCAATGCAAGGCCGGTTCTTCGGCCAATAATGCGCCCGTTTCCTATATGCCACCGATGAGTACCCTTCGGTTTGGATCTTTTGGAGCGCAGTCCGCACCTAGCAAATTATGGAGCAACAGAGTTGAGACAGATGATCCTGAGGAGCTTGAGTTACCGCCAGTGATGCCCATAGTTGTTATTGCGCCTGAGGTTGGGTTACAGAGGGTTGATCCAGGGACACATGAGGCCTTGGGCAGTGGTGTTTCTTTGGTGATTGGGGAGGGGGCGGTGGGCAGGAGGCCCGCAACCCCAGCCCGACTGCGTTGGGCCCCTGCTCTCCGGACGCGAGGCACGGGCTGGAGGACCTCTCGGCCTCACCATAGGGTCGGCCCGACCAGCATGGTAAGGTTCACGGGCAGGTGGCCCGAAACTCCTCTTCGACGTTGTCCCTGCGCCACGCGGGTGCTTTGGAGGTGAAGGAGACTATCGAGCAGGTGGCTCCACGGTCTCCTTCTACCACCACCTCGGTTGGTGCTACCCGCTCGACTGCGCCTTTCCCTTCGTCACCAACAACTAGGGAAGGGAGTCGGGGTGGGGAGCACTTGCCTCGGGAGAGGTCTACGGAGGAGCTTGTTGCCTTCGGTGGGATTGCGAATCAGGTCTCGGATGGCAGGCGAGTCAGCCACCAGATCCAGGGACAGCCAGATGCCGATGACATGCAGCTAGCGCGCGCCAAGAGGGCGGCCATGCTTCACGATGTCCAGACAGCTACAGGTATGTCTTTTGATAAGAGTTGTTCAATTATGCACTTCACCGAGCATGAAATTATTAATAAGGCAAACGACCTAGGCATAACTTTGGGTTCAAATGAAAGGGAGGTAGCAAAATCTGTTAATGATATTTTAGATTTAGAAGCCGAGAGGGCTTCTGAAATAATTCGAAACCTCGCATCAATCAAACCTTTGAATGACGATGACGTGAACAACCTAGGAAGTGTAGCCTTAGAAAACATTTGCAACAATCTTTTACCTGTTGAGAAGGCCGAAGATGAGGAGGGGTTGGAGAATATGGAACTATAGAACCTCTAAGGATGGAGGGCACTGCCTCGGGTTTTGCTGACCCTCCAGTCACGGAGGGTGATGGGGAGAAGCCTAGGCGACCCTGGAAACGAAAAATTTATCCTACTTCGGTGGTCCGTAGAAGTGCTAGGGTTAAGCTGAAGAAAAAAATTCATGATGACTTATGAAAGGAATCTTCTGGAATAGTAGAGGTCTAGCTGACTTGGCTAAACATAGATTCTTGGCTGAGACAACGATAGAGTAGCCCTTAGATTTTATTGCGCTTTTGGAAACACGACGAGATAATTTCACTTCACAGTTCCTTGGAACTCTATCCGGAGGAATTGATTTTAATTGGCATGTCTGACCACCTAGAGGAAGGTCCAGTGGGATTTTACTAGGGGTTCGATGTGAAACACTTGAGGTACTTAATGTGGTTCGGGGAGATTTTGCGGTCAAGTTTCGGGTGAGATCAAAATTGGATGGTTTCCGGTGGTCTCTTGTAGCTGTTTATGGGGAAGCACAACCCGAACTTAAACCAGATTTTCTAGCCGACTTAGTGCGGATTTGTGGAGATGAAACTCTGCCAATCCTAGTCGGTGGAGACTTTAATATCATTCGGAGGAGAGATGAAAAGAACAATGATAATTTTGATGGACGGTGGTCCATGATGTTTAACATGATTATCGAGAGTCTTAATTTAAGAGAAATTGAGCTCACCGGTAGACAATTTACATGGGCCAATTCGTTGCCCATTCCGATTTATGAGAAATTGGATCGGGTACTTGCTAGTGTGGGTTGGGAACAAAAGTACCCTTTGGTGTCGGTTCATGCGATGTAGCGAGCGATCTCCGGCCACACACCACTTCTTGTAGACTCGGGTGAGGCTACACATGTTGCGAACAAGAATGCTTTCTCTTTCAAATCAGGATGGTTCGAGAAAGAATTTTTTTAGAAATCATTGCACGCGAATGGGCAAAACCAATTAACGGAAGTACTAATATTGAGAGATGGCAAAATAAGATTCGACATTTGAGACAGTTCTTGAGAGGCTGGGCCAGTAATGAGAGTGGTATTTGCAAACAAGAAAAAGAACGACTGACTCAATTAATTGAAGCGCTTGATTTAAAAGCTGAAAGTAACCTCCCTACGGTTCATGAGCAAAGCACGAACTCTGAAGCTGAGCAAGGCTTACGGGCTCTTCTAAGGGAAGAGGAGCTCAAATGGGCACTGCGTGCTAAAGTGCTTAAGGTTGTCCAAGGGGATGACAATACACAATTCTTCCATATGATTGCAAATGGTAAACATAGGAAGAAGAAAATCATACAGCTAGAACATGACGAGGGGACAATAGTAGGACATGAGAATCTGAAAGCATATATATCTAACTACTATAAACAACTCTTTGGACATCCGGAAGCGAGTACGGTGACCCTAGATGAATCTGTCTATGGAGATATTCCTCGGCTCCAGGTAGAGGAGAATGATATTCTCTCTGCTCCATTTACCGAGAAGGAGGTTTTCGATGCTATTTCGCAAATGAAACCAAATAAAGCACCAGGGCCAGATGGGTTTCCTGCTGAATTCTATAAGAAATGTTGGCATATTATTAAGGATGATCTTATGCCTATGTTTCATGATTTCTTTAACGGTCATCTTGAGCTGTTTCATTTGAACTTTGGCATGATTACGTTGTTACCAAAGAAAGAAGAAGCGGTTCGGATCGAACAATTCAGGCCCATATGCCTTCTTAATGTGAGTTTCAAAATATTCACAAAGGTGGTACCAATAGATTGACACAAATTGCTCATTCTATGGTACAACCTAGTCAGACAGCATTCATGCCAGGGCGACACATACTAGAAGGAGTGGTCGTATTGCATGAAATGCTTCACGAAATCCATTCGAAGAAGCTAGATGGGGTTATCTTCAAAGTGGATTTTGAGAAGGCATATGACAAAGTTAAATGGCCTTTCCTTCAGCAGGCAATGCGCATGAAAGGATTTAGTGAGGCTTGGCGGAACCAGGCGGGTTCTCAAGTTCAGAAGGGTAGTGTCGGAATTAAGGTCAATGATGATATAGGACATTATTTCCAGACACACAAGGGCCTGAGATAGGGCGATTCCATGTCTCCCTTGTGGTTTAACATAGTGGCCGATATGTTGGCTATTCTTATTGGCAGAGCCAAGCAGCATGGTCAAGTGGAGGGGTTAGTTCCTCATCTGGTTGATGGAGGAGTATCCATCTTACAATATGCTGATGACACTGTCCTATTCATGGAACATGACATAGCTAAAGCATGTAATATGAAACTTATATTATGTCTCTTTGAACAATTATCTGGGTTAAAGATAAACTTTCATAAGAGTGAATTGTTCTGCTTTGGGAAGGCCAAAGACAAGCAGGATACTTATCGACAATTGTTCGGGTGTGAATTAGATTCTTTACCTTTTAGTTATCTAGGCATACCTATTCATCACCGTAAGCTATCTAATAAAGAATGGAAATGTATCGAAGATCGAATTGAGAAAAAGCTAAGCTGCTGGAAGGGTAAGCTTATGTCGTATGGAGGTTGGTTAGTGCTAATTAATTCAGTATTGACTAGTATGCCGATGTTCCTATTATCGTTCTTCGAAATTCCGAAAGGGGTGCGGAAGCGACTTGATTTCTTTAGATCGCGGTTTTTCTGGCAGTCAGATGAGGCCAAGAGGAAATATCGACTCGCGCGATGGGATATCATTTGCCGCCCAAAAGACCAGAGGGGTCTGGGGATTGAGAACTTAGAAATCAAGAATAAGTGTCTTTTGAGTAAATGGCTCTACAGGTTAGAGGCAGAGCCAGAGGGCATGTGGGCACAGATTTTGTGAAATAAATATTTACAGTCGAAAACACTCGCTCAGGTTACCATGAGACCAACTGATTCGCCATTCTGGAAAGGGCTCATGAGGATGAAGGATTTGTTCTTTCGCAGTGTCAAATTCTTGGTTGGCAATGGGATGTCAGCAAGATTTTGGGAGGATACATGGTTGGGAGAGACACCTTTAGCCATCCAATATCCAACCCTGCATAACATTGTGCAACGTAAGGAGGACTACGTAGGCACAGTTTTCCAAGCGATCCCTTTGAATATCCAGTTTAGACGAGCGCTAGTTGGGGAGCGATGGACAGCCTGGATGCAACTTGTTCAGAGATTGGTAGATATTCAACTCTCCGACCAGCCAGATTCGACGCAATGGACATTAGCTAAAAATGGGGTTTTTATGGTGAAGTCGTTTTATATGGATTTTATTAATTCTAGCCCAATCTCAAGAATGTTGCATATCTGGAAGATTAAGGTTCCTTTGTGGATCAAAAAATTTATGTGGTTTGTCCACAAGCAAGTTATTCTCACCAAGGACAACCTAATTAAGAGGCATTGGGTAGGTAGTTCACGTTGTTGTTTTTGTGATCATGATGAAACAATACAACATTTATTCATTGACTGCCCACTAGCCAAATTTCTTTGGAGAACGATTCATATAGCCTTCAACATTAACCCTCCAGTTGACATTGACTCGTTGTTTGGAACGTGGTTAGCTGGGGTTGAACATACTATTGCGGCTCGCATTCGGATTGGAATATGTGCGTTTTTGTGGGCCATATGGAACTATCGGAATGATTTGATTTTTAACAGACAATACAATTTAAATTTCTTGCAGGTTATCTTTAGAGCTAATGCTTGGATCCGTACGTGGTCCTTACTCACTCCTATGGACTCCAGGGAGCCTTTGGTTACTGGGTGCACCTGATGGGAGATGGTAACACGGGCTATGTCGTGGGTTTGTCACAGCAGATGTCCTTGTGAAAGGACTTAGTCGTGGAGCCATCGCTACGGGTTAGCTCAAAGGGGTTAAACCGGACAAGGGGACACGGGGATTTTATACTAGTTCGGCCCCTTCAAGGAAGGTAAAAGCCTATGTCTAGTTGTGATTGGTATTGCTAGGGTTTCAAAGGCCAGGGAGCGAATCTGCTTTGTCTGGCTCTCGAGTTGTTGTCTGTCCCTAAACCGCGGCCGGGTCGTCCCTTTATATACATAGGTTGACGCCCGCCGGGCTACAGAGTCCCGAAGCCGGATCATAAACGTATCCGGTTCGGTCTCTATCCTTCCTATCTTATAATACAAGTTACATGACTAGGTCGGTCTATATTTACAGGCTTTAACCCGTCTTTGGGCCTTGGGCCTTCGTGAAGCGCCATCATCCTTGCATCTTCATGGGCTTCTAATCTTCAAGGAGTTAACCCGGCTACATAAGGCCGATTTACCTCCAGTAGTAATATCCCCAACATTAGGCCCCAGATTGGTTTGAACTTGTTCATGTCAATCTTCTACACTTAGAAAAATTCTTCCCTCATATCTTCACCTTGATCTTGTAAACCGTCGTGACGTCATACTCCCAGATTATGATAACCCGCCCTAACGTCATCTATCCGTTGATGTCGACGATTACCTTTATTTAATGTGTATTCAGTCACCGAGGCGACACTTTTATTAATTTATCCATTTTTGGGCCCCTCGATTCTCGCACTTGCCGTTTTATCACTTTGCCTTATAAATAGGGGCAGAGGACCCCTTTCTTTTCTTTCCGCTACCCATTCATCTCTTCTTCTTCCTCTCGACGACCCCGCACTCGAGCGCCGCCGTCATCTTCGAACCTCGCCTCTGCTTCGCTGTCGGCCGCTGCATCAACCTGTTCGCACCAGAGTTCCACAGCGCCCTTCCGCTGCTTCTGTGGTCGCAGTAAGTCATTTCCCCCTTCTTTCCTAGATCCATTAGGGTTTCCTTGCTCTTCGCTATTCTTGAGGTTCATCAGAGCTTTTAGTGTTGTTCTTCCTTGGCCTTTAGGTGAACACTTCATACCTGACGTACTCCTTGCCGTAGCTAATCTTCTGCTATCACCACAAACCCTTATGCGCAAAGAACTGATCTAGTCCTTCATAAGTTGCTTCGGTTCTTCACCCTTTCTAGATCCAATTATTTTTACTTTTCTGTCTTATCTTAGATCCAAAAATTTCACATACCTCTGTGAAATCTGTTTCTCCTCACACCATCATAGGTGATTTAATTTTGTATAAGCAATCTATACCATTAGCCCTCTGATAAACCGGAAGAGCCTTTTACCTTCATAATTATATTCCGGTTTAATAGTGTCTGAGTACCCCTGTCGTGGTACTACCTTTTATGCATTATTGCATTGATCTTCGGTTTATGCCATGTCCCCTATCAGGGCATATTTTACTCCTTTGCATCTTGTATATTATCTTGTGTGATTTATAAACCGGCATTTTGTTTCCAGCTTGTTTGTTCCACGATGGCCAAGCAATTCACCGCTTGCAACTGGGCTCGTTCCCGGGTCACAGAGGAACAATTGAATGATATGGTCAGCATTGGCACTTTGGCTAAGAAAATTGAAATCAAATGGCGAGTTCCAGGAATAGAAAATCCTCCAACCCCAAGGCAGGGCGAGGTGGTTGTCTTTGTTGACCACATAGGCCGTGGCTTCAAACCGCCAGGGTCAAAGTTTTACCGAGATGTGCTTGTCAGCTTCCAACTTCATCCTCAAGATATTGGTCCCAACTCGGTCTCCAATTTATGCAACTTCCAGGTCTTCTGTGAAGTATATTTACAAGAAGAACCCACCGCCGAGCTGTTCCGGGACTTCTTTCATTTAAACGGCGCACAAAATTTGTAAATGGCCCTAACACTGAACTTGGGGGTGTCTCAATTCAAAAGCGGAAAGAGGTTGAATTTCCTCATGCCAAATTGCACAGCCATCTAAAGGAACGGAACCAAACTTGGTTTTATTGTAGAGATACATCCCGTGAAGATGAAAATCCCCTCCCCGGCTTTCATGATCACAGACTATCCAACACCCATCCAATGCCACAACGCCTGAGCTCTTCAGAAAGGGCGAAATATGCCCCTCAACTCGCCAAACTCCGGGCCTTTATGCGAACGGTTTAACAGGCGTGGACTTTGTGCGCTGTTGGATATCCTGGAGTATCTTGCCACTAAGCCGGCGTTCCGGTTTAATGTGTGAGTATACCGGTGAGGTTGACGACCCTCAACGCCATTGCAACCTTCAATTATCTGAGGAAGAAGTCACTGAAGGTGTAAAGAAGATTCTGAATGAATCGGAACTGGTCTGTAGTCAAACCGGTCTGAGTCTCTTCTATGCCAAGAACAAACCGCCTGCTGTAAGCATTATACTTCCTTTTCTTCTACAATATTTTTAGCTTATGCAACCTGTAATCCTTCTTCTGTGTATGTAGGGCGATGACCCCTTCTGGAAACGGAAAACCATAGAGAAAGCGGCAAAGCCAACTGGGGATAAAGTGGTCAAGCCATCCCGCCCCAAAACCAAAGCCGTAAAATGGACATCAAAACGGAAAACGGCTGACCGGATCAACATGGAGCTTGATGATGATACTGATGATCCAGAAGTTGAGGTAGAACTTGACTCACTTGGCTCTCTTTTCATGCATCTCATTAACAATGATCTTCCTCAGGAGGACGCAGAAGCTAGTCAAGCTGATGATGTAGAGGTAATTACCCTTTCCTCCGGTTCAGACTCTATGCCAACACAAAAAACTCACCAAGCAGTCCGGAAAGTAAGCTTTTCTCATCCTCTTGCTCACTTGGATCCAACATTTATTTTGAAGACTCAACAGCATGAAGCTCGCCAGACAACCCGACACAGTGGCCAGCAGGTCACTTCAGCCGGTTTACCTGATACCCCGGTTCGGAAGCGTCGGTCTGAGGTCTCTCCTATTTCTGACCATTCTTACCCCAAGGCAGGTTATTTCAGACAGCCTCTTAATCCGTCTGATTCCAATTATCAGGTGACAACTCCTTCATCTTCTGGTGAATCGACAGCAACTCAACTCCCCCTTTGAAAACTGTGGCTAGGTAAGTTGTAAAAACCTTTCCTTTCAATGCGTCATAAATCTTTTGAATAGGATGTTAATCCTCTTTTATTCTGTTTGCAGGGCCAAAGCCAGACCCAACAAGAAAGCTCGGGTCACCAATCCGCCCGAAGACCCGGTCGCCGAAGAAGAAGAACCAAGAGGTGAACCGGAACAAACTTGTGAACCGGAAGGCCCTCATCCTGAAGCTACTTCTGATGACCCGCCCCTTGAAGGCCAAAATACTGATGAGCCAACAGACGCTGAGCCTGCCGCGCCCGATGCTGAACCAGCAGAACCAAACCGGGCTAGTCCGGTGAAATATGCTGAAATTCCAATATCACCAACCAAAAACCCTGAAGGCCAAGGTGATGACGTTATTATTATTGGAATAGGCCGTAGCTCTCCTGGCCATCCTGTAGTTTTGGCTCAACATAGTGCCAAAGAAGAGCAGGCTGCTAGAGAAAAAGGCAAATGGGCAGTGATTTGGCAAGTTATGGTCATCTCAACGCAGAGGAGCTTCACTCTGGCTTCTTGAATCACTTGCACGCAAACCGGGATTATGAAGCCGGTTTGGTAAATTTGATGAAGGAGCGATATGAGGTATTTTCTTCCTCCTTTGTATCTTGATTCATAGTCTGAAAATGCTAGCCCAAATAGCCCCCAAGGGCCGGGTTATAATGTGAATCATAACCCGGGTCTTCGTAGCACTTTAAGCCACTGATAAGAACCAGATTTACCCTTTAGCAAATAGAGAGCTTTCTGCCACGTATCCCCCAAAGGCCGGTTTAACTCTAGCAAGTTAATCTGGGTTTTAATCCATGCATCCGTTTTTGAATCAACATACATTATCCCCCAAGTGTCAAGGATAATGTTTACATTGTTCTAGAGACTTGTATAAATGGTAGCAATTTAGAGCAAATAGGCATTACCCCCCAAGTACAAAGTGCATAACCTGTTATGCGATTTGTACTTAGAATATGTATGTATCCTGTCATTTGATATATCTTCAATGTTTGCAGTCTGATCTGAGGAATAAAGAGACCCAAAACATTGATTTGCAAAACAATGTGAAGTCCCAACAAGAAGAAGCCACCAAAACCAAAGAGGAGCTGACGAAAGCCCTAGCCGCCATGGAAAAACTCAAAGAATCTTTCAACAAAGACCGTGCTGAATGGGAGATCGAGAAATCCGGTTTAATAAAGAGTGCCGAAGACGCCAAGGCTGCCTTGAAACCGGTTGTGGAGGAACTGGCTGGTTTGAAACGGCAAATTAACACCATGACTTCTGCAATCTTTGGTAAGTGTGCCCTTTATGTATTTGGTATAACTTGTGGAACCTTATCTTTGACCAGAATGCTGATGTTAAACCGTGACAGGCACCCGGATTGCTCATCTTGGTACAGATATGCGAATGAAGCTCAAAGCGGCATATACATTGGTTGAACAGTTGTACTCTGGGTCTCAGCGGGCTATTTGCATGGCAGCTTACAACAAACCGGCCCCAACTTTGATTAAAGAAACACTTGAGAAGTTGGCCATGTTACCAGCCCGTATTGCCGAATTGAAGAGGGCAGCTGCCAGGTCTGGAGCTTTAACCGCACTTATTCGAGCCAAAGCTTGGATTCCAGACCTTGAAGCGGATGATATCATTAAAGGATGTCCAGGTGTGAAGGAAGACGGTTCAAACTTTGATAACGATGACCTCCGGCGGCTGACCAAACAGATGCGGACAGTAGCCAGCAAACTGGCCGATGATACAGACTTGTCCCATTTTCAACCGGTTTATGACGTTGAAGGGAAAAGACAACCGGCCGACATCCATGAAGTTGAAGAACTTGCGCCTCCGATTCGTAAGCACACTTATGCTCCTGATATCAACCCCTCCAATCTTATCCATGAGGAAGCAGTATTTCAAGCTTTAACTGGAATCGATTGGTTGACAGTTGATTTCCAGCGTCTGGGGAGGGATGAAGAAGTGCCCACACCAACTAACCCTCAACCATCAAACCGTCCAGACGAAGCGTCCTAAACCGGTCGCCGATTTACTAGCTACTGTGTGCCGACCTTGTGAAAAACAATTATGCCATTGGAACCGCTTTGAAATCTTCTTGTAATAAGATAGCCAAAACTCCGTTATTTGCCATGCCATCGAGCATGTTTTGTAATGCCTCGTGACGACTTTTGCCACCTTTTGAGATATATTTATACACAACCCATGATGAATTGTGTTCCTGGGTACAACAACTCAAAAGTAGCTAGTGGTTTACCGCTAGACGGGTCATAATGTCCAGGAAGTGTATAAGACATAGATGAGATAATAGAAGTGTTTGTACAAAAAGCAATATACATAACATACCTCATTGGCTGACCAACGGTGTACACGGAAAAGGTGTTTATACCAGTCCGGAACGTTGATAACCCCATCTTTGTAATGTTGGTCTATATATTAAACCGGACCGGGATAACTACCGGGTTTTCTTTATAACACTAGTGATTTAGTCAAACCAGACTGGGTCAATAAACACCGGCTTATAATTGATGATGTGACGACAACTTGTAGTTGAAAAGCAAGCCGGGTCAAGGACGCCGGTTTATCAAAAAATACTTATGAACTTCAACAAATAACACTCAAAAAGGAAAATATGCAAGGCTTTTTACGAGCTGCCAGGCTCCAAATCGAGGCTTTTCATGGGCTGCCAGGCCTCTGAGTTAAACCATTTAACAAAACCTTTTAAGATGGGCCTCCAATTAACCAATCATCGTTTTAACTTTGACAAGTTCAGGGTCTATAAAAGATTGACATGTCAAATGTTTGATGGGTCATACCAGGATTACCTCGACAGGAGTGGCTTACTTGATGAAGGCAGGTTAACCCGGGTTTTTAGGTGAATACACCAGGCTTCCAAGCCGTGGCTTGGTAGCCAATTACAAGGGTCCTTTCAAACTCTTTGTTGCTTTGCAAGAAGAGCCCCCAAGTAACTTTGTGAGTTGTGCTCAGTGTGTGCCCATGTTTGAGTATGTGCTTTGTGCAACACTCTCTTTGGCTCCACATATTTTTCTTTTGTGGCCTAAATGCCTATCAAGAGGTGTAGCTATGGTGTGATAACAACCAAGCCCCCTAGTGATATCCCTTCGTGGTTTCAAAACCGATCAAGAGGTGTAGCTGTAGTTCAAATATGACCAAGCCCCCTAGTGATTTTCTTTATATCTGTGCAACTGCTAAGACCGGATTAATAAAAACTCCGCTTTGTTAGTTAACTCGTATAACACACACAAGATGTAAAAAGAACAGATACCCCGCTTATAACAGAGGCTCCGGTTTATTATATGATATATACACTGTCATAAATATGTACAGATGAAGAGCCTATGGCTTCAAGTATAATAAGGTCGAAGGAGAGCTATGTTCCATGGCCGCTTGGTCTCCTCCTCCGATTGACGTGAGTCTTTATGCTCTCGAACATCAATGAGGTAGTAAGACCCGTTGTGCAGATTTTTGCTGACCACAAAGGGTCCTTCCCAAGGTGGGGATAATTTGTGCATATCAGTCTGATCCTGGATGAGCCGGAGCACCAAATCGCCTTCTTGAAAGGTTTTGGTTTTAACTCGGCGGCTGTGATAATGTCGGAGATCTTGTTGATAAATCGCCGATCGTGCTGCTCCAAGATCACGCTCTTCATCCAACAGATCCAGAGAATCCTGACGTGCCTTCTCATTATCAGCTTCAACATAAGCTATCACACGGGGCGAGTCGTGACGGATGTCACTAGGAAGAATGACCTCCGCTCCATAGACCATGAAGAAAGGTGTGTAACCCGTAGACATATTGGGTGTGGTGTTGATGCTCCATAACACAGAAGGTAGCTCCTCCACCCATTTGGTGAATTTATCAACTCCTACTAACAGGTGGGTCTTTTTGTCCTTAGATCGCTTGAAGGGTCCAACCATATCAAGCCCCCAAGTTGCAAACGACCATGTAATTGGAATCATCCGCAACTCTTGAGCCGGAACGTGCGCACAGCAGGCGAATTTTTGACACCCATCACATCTCTTGACTAAATCTTCCGCATCAGCATGCACCGTCAACCAGCAAAAACCGTGGCGAAAAGCTTTAGCAACCAAAGACTTTGAACCGGCATGGTGACCGCAGTCCCCTTCATGGATTTCTCGCAAAATCTCACAACCTTCTTGAGGAGAAACACAATGCTGAATTGCTCCTGAAACGCTGCAGCGATGTAACTCCCTGTTGAGTATGGTCATGGACTTGGAATGCCAGATTATCTGTCGGGCCAACGTTTCATCATCTGGTAACTTGTGCCGGTCCATGTAAGCCAGATATGGGATTGTCCAATCCGGTATGGCATGCAGAGCTGCCACCAACTGAGCCTCCGGATCAGGAATAGCCAAATCTTCTTCGGTTGGCACCTTGACTGACGGATTATGCAACACATCAAGAAAGACATTGGGCGGGACCGGTTTACGCTGGGAACCAAGACGACTTAAAGCATCCGCCGCTTCATTCTTCCGCCGGTCTATATGGTCCACCTGATAACCCTTAAAGTGACCAGCCACTGTGTCCACCTCTCGCCGATATGCAGCCATGAGTGGGTCCTTAGAATCCCAGGTGCCAGACACCTGGTGAGCCACTAGATCTGAATCGCCAAATCACTTAACCCGGCTCAAATTTAGCCATCCGAAGACCGTGGAGCAAAGCCTCATATTCAGCTGCATTGTTAGTACAAGGGAACAATAAACGGAGGACATAACAAAACTTGTCACCTCGTGGGGAAGTTAGTATGACTCCAGCCCCCGAGCCCTCCAACTGTCTGGACCCATCAAAATGAATAGTCCAATATGTATTATCTGGTTTCTCTTCAGGTGCCTGTAACTCCGTCCAATCATTGATGAAGTCCACGAGTGCCTGGGATTTGATCGCTGTGCGGGGTATATATTTGAGCCCATGAGGTCCAAGCTCAATAGCCCACTTGGCAATCCGGCCAGTTGCTTCTCTGTTTTGAATGATATCGCCCAGACGAGCTGAACTGACCACTGTGATGGGATGGCCCTGAAAATAATATTTAAGCTTCCAGCTTGCCATAAATACTCCATACACCAGCTTTTGCCAATGCGGATACCTCTGCTTTGACTCAATGAGCACCTCGCTGATATAATAAACCGGCGGTTGAACCGGATATTCCTTGCCAAGCTCCTTGCACTCTACCATAATGGCTACGCTAACAGCCCGGGCATTAGCAGCCACATATAGTAATAACGGCTCTTTATCGATCGGCGCTGCAAGCACGGGCGGCTCAGCTAGCTGCCTCTTCAGATCCTCAAACGCTTTATCAGCTGCCTCGCTCCAGACAAAGTTATCTGTTTTCTTGAGAATCTGATATAAGGGGATGGCCTTCTCTCCAAGGCGACTGATAAACCGGCTCAAGGCTGTAATCCGGCCGGCCAAACGTTGAACATCGTTGATACACGCAGGTTTAGCCAAGGATGTAATTGCTGATATTTTTCCGGATTAGCCTCAATGCCTCTGTTTGACACCAGAAAACCCAAGAGCTTGCCTGTCGGGACACCAAAGACACACTTCTCCGGATTGAGCATCATCTTGTAAACCCGGAGATTGTCAAAGGTTTCTCTCAAATGATCTATCAACGTCTCCTCCTTTTTGGACTTTACCACAATATCATCCACATATGCATGAACATTGCACCCAATTTGCTTATGAAGGCAATTCTGAACACATCGCTGGTAAGTTGCCTGGGCACTCTTGAGTCCAAAAGGCATGGAAACATAGCAGAAGGTTCCAAAGGGAGTTATGAAAGCTGTCTTCTCCTGGTCCTTAACTGCCATCTTGATCTGATGATAACCAGAATATGCATCCAGAAAACACAAATGGTCACAACCTGCCGTTGCATCAATTATCCGATCAATGCGAGGGAGAGCAAAGGGGTCTGCAGGGCAAGCTTTGTTTAAATCTGTGTAA
This sequence comes from Triticum urartu, assembly GCF_003073215.2. Taxonomy (NCBI): domain Eukaryota; kingdom Viridiplantae; phylum Streptophyta; class Magnoliopsida; order Poales; family Poaceae; genus Triticum; species Triticum urartu. The sequence goes on from NC_053028.1 coordinate 620,308,351, forward strand.
TCCACACACATACGCCAAGTGCCGTTTTTCTTAAGAACCAGCACCGGATTAGCCAACCACTCTGGATGAAAGACCTCTACAATAAACCCTGCGGCCAATAGACGTGCTACCTCTTCACCAATAGTCTTACGCCTTTCTTCATTGAAGCGGCGGAGAAACTGTCGGACTGGTTTAAACTTAGGATCAATGTGAAGTGTGTGCTCAACGAGTTCCCTCGGTACACCTGGCATGTCAGAAGGTTTCCATGCAAAGATGTCCCAATTCTCACGGATGAACTCGATGAGCACGCTTTCCTATTTGGGATCCAGGTTAGCACTGATGCTGAACTGTTTGGATGAATCGCCAGGAACAAAGTCAACTATCTTAGTATCTGTGGCCGATTTAAACTTCAATGCTGGATCGTGTTCCGTAGTTGGCTTTTTTAAAGAAGTCATGTCTGCTGGATCAACTTGCTCCTTATAGAATTTCAGCTCCTCCGTGGCACAAACCGACTCGGCATAAGTCGCATCACCTTCCTCACATTCCAAACCGATCTTTCTGCTTCCATGTACTGTGATAGTCCCCTTATGACCTGGCATTTTAAGCTGTAAATAAACATAACATGGCCTTGCCATGAATTTAGCATAAGCCGGCTGCCCAAACAAGGCGTGGTACGGACTTTTGATTTTTACCACCTCAAACATCAATGTTTCTGACCTTGAATCATAATCATCTCCAAAAGCCACCGGTAAGGCTATCTTGCCAACAGGATATGCAGACTTACTAGGCACCATGCCATGAAAAAGGGTATTTGACGGTTTAAGATTCTTATCTGTCAACCCCATACGACGGAATGTGTCATAATACAGAATGTTGATACTGCTTCCGCCATCCATGAGCACTTTAGTAAACTTGTATCCCCGACTTGCGGGGCTACCACCAGGGCCAAGTGACCCGAATTATCAACTCGAGGTGGGTGATCCTCCCTACTCCACAAAATGGGTTGCTCAGACCAGCGTAAGTACTGAGGCACTGCCGGTTCAACAGAGTTTACTGCCCTTTTGTGAAGTTTCTGATCACGCTTACACAAACTAGTGGTGAAAACATGATATTGCCCGCTAATTAGCTGCTTGGGGTTGCTCTGGTAACCCGACTGCTGTTGTTGCTGCTGATTCCCCTGATGGTTGTAGCCTCCCTGGTTGATTTGGTGCCCTTGATTGATGTGTCCGGTTTGGTTGCCTTGAAACCCTGAACCAGGACCACCACCTCTGTAACCCGGCCCGTGGAAACCACCTCCTGAACCGTCGGGCAGGCCATTATCATACTGGAACATATTGGAATTCTTAAAATCCCACATGATATAACAGTCCTTCCAAAGATGTGATGCTGGCTTCTCCTTTGACCCATGCTTTGGACAGGGCTGATTTAACAGGCACTCCAAATTGGGGCCTGAACCTCCTCCCCTCTGGGGCTGCTTGCCCTTACGGTGTTGGCCATTCTCCTGAGCATTGGTGTTAGCAACAAAGTCCAAACTGCTGTCGGCCTTGCGCTTACCGCTGTTCCCATGGCCTGCCGGATTAAGCTGCTAACCCTTGGCATTGCCATTCTTTTTCCCTTTCTCCGGTTTGTCCTCCTCTGAATCCGGGTCCTTGGTATTATCTGAATCGTCTTATTTAACCAAAGCGGCCATGAGCGTTGACATATCGTTGCAGTGACGTTTGAGCCTTCCTAATTTCTGTTTGAGCGGCTTGAAACGGCAATTGCCCTCTAATGTTAACACTGCGGTGTCTGCATTGATATGATCTGATGAGTGCAAAATCGCTGAGACCCATTTAACCCAATGGGTCGTGGAGTCCCCTTCCTCTTGGACACAAGCCGCCAGATCCACGATTGACATTGGCTGCTTACAAGTATCTTTGAAATTCTGGATAAACCAGTGCTTCAATTCGGCCCATGATCCGATAGAGTTAGTTGGCAAGCTCTTCAACCAAGTACGAGTTGTTCCTTCCAACATCATGGTGAAATATTTAGCACGCACTGCCTCATCCACATCTAACATCTCCATTTCCATCTCATAGTTCTCCACCCACGCCTCTGGTTACAAATCGGTGGTGTAATTTGGTACCTTACGAGGTCCCTTGAAGTCCTTGGGCAGTCTCACATTACGCAAAGCAGGGGTGAGACACGGCACCCCTAAGGAACTGAACACCACACCTGGCTCTACTGAAGCCGTAGGGTGAACCGGAGTATGTTGTCGTGCTCCATGTCGAGCTGCCAACTCGGCCTCTCGACGTGCGCGGCCGTGGTCCACAACATCCCGCGCATTAGCGTCTCCCCCTGCCGGGTTGTTTCCTCGCGGTGAATTTCGACGACGTGCACTGCTGGACACAGCCGGTTCATCCTCCATGTGTCTGCTATAGCTCCGGCTTGGACGGGGAGTGGAATGAATCCTCTCACGACTGTGTGAATATGCCTGCTGTTGATTTAGCACTGTTTGAAGGAGATCCCTGGCCCGACGTGCTTCCACCGCAACTGGTGACTCGTTGTCGGTTGGGAGGGCTGCCAGGCGTGAAGCGGCGGCCACAATATTGTCCAACGGGTTGGAATAATGCCCGGGAGGTGTTGGTACATACTGTGGCACAACATTGTTCTGGCGAGGCGGGTCCATCGTGCGCGGTTGAACCGGCTCTCCTATTCCCAGTGCCTCCGCCCGGTTTAGTATGGGTTGGTTACCAGCTCTTGCTCCTGGTGTGTTGAAGAGATTATGCGGCTCATAAACCGATGGGAGACGTGATCGGTACCTTCTTCTCATGACTTCCTCTGAAGCATTCTGATCCAGCCTAATCTGGTAGGCCTGTGCTTCCAATTCAGCCCGCTCTGTAGCCATCCTAGCATTCTCTGTCGCCAGGTCCGCTTTAGCCTGAGCTATCTGATCTTTCACTTTTGCAATCTCCGCATTGTGCTGATCCCTGGCTGTTGCATCCACCTCTGCGGCCATCAACGTTGCCAAAGCGTCGAACAAATCAGACGGGACTTGGGCTGGAGGCGGCGCAGAGCTTCCTGCCCCTGCCGGTGTAGCCGTTGTTGAACCGGAGAGTATTGTTGCGGCGGTCGATGAATGAGGCGTTGATTGTGTGCCAGCCATGAAGATGGCAGTCCGGTTTGGCAGATCAGGAGAATCCGGAATACTGTTGCCCTCGGATCCTCCATCAATCCGGCCGTCCTGCAACTGATAAAGCGATTCGGTCTCTCCAGAAGACTCGTCATCAAAACACACCATGGTCTCTCCATCGGACACCGGCCCATCCTCGTATCTCGATCCATGGATGACACCTATGAAAACATGCCTTGCCTCGGGCTGAACCGGCGAAGAACTTGCATGCCGAGCCGTTTCGATGATGTCGGTGCAGATGTCCGGCTCAGGGGCCGGTTCGTCGATCTTGCCGATGAAGACGTGAATCCCACCGAAGGGGACCCGGTACCCGTACTCGATTGAATCGGCCTCGGGACCCCATCTTGCATTGTCGATGTAGAGCTTGCCACGACGAATCTTCGTCATCCGGCCCACAGCGTATCCCTTAAGTCCATCAAAGCTGCCCTTCAAGAACTCAAAACCATCCTGCGATAGCCCCACAGTGGGCGCCAACTGTCGTGGGTTTGTCACGGCAGATGTCCTTGTGAAAGGACTTAGTCATGGAGCCATCGCTACGGGTTAGCTCAAAGGGGTTAAACTGGACAAGGGGACACGGGGATTTTATACTAGTTCGGCCCTTCAAGGAAGGTAAAAGCCTACGTCTAGTTGTGATTGGTATTGCTAGGGTTTCCAAGGCCAGGGAGCGAATCCGCTTTGTCTGGCTCTCGAGTTGTTGTCTTTCCCTAAACCGCGGCCGGGTCGTCCCTTTATATACATAGGTTGACGCCTGCCGGGCTACAGAGTCCCGAAGCCGGATCATAAACGTATACGGTTCGGTCTCTATCCTTCCTATCTTATAATACAAGTTACATGACTAGGTCGGTCTACATTTACAGGCTTTAACCCGTCTTTGGGCCTTGGGCCTTCGTGAAGCGCCATCATCCTTGCATCTTCATGGGCTTCTAATCTTCAAGGAGTTAACCCGACTACATAAGACCGGTTTACCTCCGGTAGTAATATTTCCAACAGGCTATATTCAACCGGTTCGGATGGCGTTCGTATAGCGGGATAGGACTCTAGGAGTCGTATCATACATCTTGCCGTACCGGTTGTGATTCTCAGTGTGTACTTTTTTATTTTTCATTTCCTCTTGCTCCGCTTGCGAGTTGTAATACTTTTATGACTTTGTGGTACTTTGCAAACTTTTAATAAGATGGCTGCATGAATCGTTATGATGCAGAGGCCGGGGGTAAACCTTCATTTCCAAAAAAAGTATCTTCCTCGTCGTGCCCGTCGGTCGTCACCTTCCTTTTGGTGGGGCAGATCTTCAGCGAGCACTCTTCGCCGATGGCAGCCTCCCCCGCCGCCATACTTTTGGTGTTGCCCGGCTTCATCGAGAAAGACTCCTCCTTTCCGGCCATCGCCCCATTCTCTGACCTGCCGCCACGAGCGACTTCGATGCCGGGTTGGTGGCTAGGGTTCGTGGGTCGTTTAGGTGAAGGCGGAATTAGGATCTCGTGGAATTACTGCGTCGTCTCGATTTTATATAAAGGCGCTGGCGTGCTTCGGTGCGGACTACGCATGGAGTATGTCCAGGCCACCATCTTCGTCTGCAACTAATCCTTTCCATCGTCATGGCCCATGGGCCAATAGGCCTTCTCCACCTCCCCGATTTCACTTCTATATCCAGTGAAAAGAACCCCTCAAAAAACAATCCAGTGAAAAAATAAACAACTGAAAACCGAGAAAGAAATAAAGAAAACTGAATAAAAACAATGAAAAAGAAAGAAAAAAACAAGTGAAAACCAAGCAAAACCAAAGAAAACCCATGAAAAACAAGAAAAAAACTGAAAAACCAGTGGAAAATAGGCTCGTTTTGTGTCAAGTAGGTCACCCCCCTTTTGCTAAACACGAGCAGCACGTGGGCACAGTGGTTATCAACGCTGGCCGGCTAAAAATGTGATTTGACAGGGAGAGTGCTCCTGTCCAATTGACCCCAGAATTTTCTTAAAGAAGTTTGTAGATTTGAAGAAAAATGTAATTTGAAAGAAGTCTGCGCATTTGAAAAAATGTTCATAAATTTGGAAAAAAAGTTAGTCCAATTGTAAAACGGTCAATTGATTTTAAAAATTGCATACAACAACAAAGCCTTTTAGTCCCAAACAAATTGGGGTAGGCTAGAGGTGAAACCCATAAGATCTCGCGACCGACTCATGGCTCTGGCACATGGATAGCAAGGTCTCTCTTAACGGACTCCTCCCATGCCAATTCGGTCTACCCGACCTCTCTTGACAGTCTTTGTACGCTTTAACCGCCCGCTATGCACTGGAGTTTCTGGATGCCAGCACTGAATATGTCCAAACCATCTCAGACGATGTTGAACAAGCTTCTCTTTAATTGGTGCTACCCCAACTCTATCTCGTATATCATCATTCCGGACTCGCTTTTGAGTTTCATCTCCATAAGAGTGGCTGAGTTTTTACGTTGGCTCGCCAAGCCTATCGCAACCCTCCTCCTTTACCCGGCTTGAGACAGGCTATGTTGAGACAACATAGGCGGACTAAAATTTCATAAATTTGAAAAAAATAGTTCACATATATGGAAATGTATTCTGATTTCATGGATTCGATAAAAAATCATGTATTGCAAAAAAGTTCACGAATTTGGAAAAAGGTTCATAGATTTTTTTAAAATCACAAATTTTGTGGATTCTAAAAATATTCACGGGCATGAAAAATATTCATGAATTTGGAAAAGGTCCGCAGATTTTAAAAAATCACAGATTTTACGGATTCTAAAAATATTCACGAATAACTAAAAGGTTCATAGATTTAAAAAAATCACAGATTTTATGGAAATTATTAATGAATTTGAAAAATTAGGGATTTAAAAAATGTTCACAGATTAAAAAAATATTCACACTTTGAAAAATGTTTGTGAATTTTATATTTGAAAATGTTCACGAAATTCGGAAAAGCAAAGTCATGAATTCAAAATTATTCGCTATTTTTAAAAAAGATCATGAATTCGGAAATTGTTAGGAAATTTTTAGTAAGCAATGAAAAGGAAAAACATAACAGAAAGACAAACAGAAAAAAAATGAAAAGAAAAAACCGAAAAAAAGAAAACCCAGCCTAAAAACCGAGGGAGGAGATAATGGGCCACGACTCACCCAAATCTAGTAAATAGGGAGGGTGCTCCCTACTGTTTTGCCTGCATTTGCATTTGGCGCTTAAGGTGCCAAATAGCATTTACGCTTGCGGGGTAAAAAAAAGAAAGAAATCTGGAGGAGGGCTCCCACAATTGCATTACGAAAGTTGATCATATTAACGAGGAAAATTGAATCAGAAAACCATATATTGTTCGTTAATTATACGAGAAATCCAAGCAAAACCCCACAACACGCCGGCACTACCTAACTATACTAGGTTTGGGACGCTGGTAGACAAGCGAGACAACCATCAAAACGCCCAACAACCGACACCTCATCGTTGAGAGAGAGAGAGAAGGAAAGCGGGTCAACACATACCCAAACATAAGGAGGACACAAACCACGACAATTCTTGCAAACGCCACTAGCATGTCGATCACACCCAAAAGTCGTTGGCTTATTTCTAGGAACGTCGTCGTCACAAGCATGCACGCATGCGCGCGCACACACATACACCCCATCCAAGGGGTCACAACTCAAAATTAACACATGTTAGAAGGGATGGAGGGCCCGAGGCCTGAGGCCAAAATCCTTCTGTGACTATAATGATTGCTATCGGTATAGTGCTACCGGCTTGGCTCCGTCTTGCCTCCTGGGAGGTGTTGTCTAACATGGCAATCCAGATCTAGGTTTCCACCTTGAGATAAAAGACCACAAGAGATGGGAAGTATGGAGCTTCATGGTGATGCCTTCAAGAAGGCGACTAGGGCTTTCCGCCGAAGCACCATAACCATCGTTGTCGGTCCGAATTTGTCATGTGGTTGCTTCTTCTGTTGTTGTATTTGATTTGCAACTCATGGGCTAAGCTCTTAATGATACTAGAAGAACGCCCGTGCGTTGCAACGGGGCCACATTAATTTTAAAAGTTCAATATCAATTATGTTAATATTAAATTTTATATTCTCATACATATCAAGTGACATTGACGACCTTTTTTACCATCAAATTCTCACACACACACCCTCTCCCTCCCTCTTCGTCACTCTCTCTCCCCCCCCCTCCCTCACTCGGGAGGTGGGACGAAAATAAAGCCGGAACGGAGACTACCAACTGAGACATTAGGAGTAGAGATCATCTAGTTGATAAGAATAAATAGAAAACGGTGTTAAAAAGGAGAAACAGATTAGAATACATTGAAAAACCAAAAGGACGATGTAAAAGGGGATTCGCCCTGCCCCCCGGGCCTTGCCACCGAACCGGCTCAGCCGTCCAGTCCCCGCGCGGTCGTCTTCTCCTGTTCCCCCAGCTGCGTCGCTATAGAGCTGGTCTCCCGCCCGACCACCTCACTGGCATTGAAGGGGAATGGATAAGGATGACGCCCTTCCTTCCCTGCCCCCATGGCGTCACTCCTCCTCGACGCCCCCACCCAAATCCACTTCTCCTCCTCGCTCGCTCGATCCCATCGATCTGGACGAAGTCAGATGCCACGGCCACCATGACCGACCCCGTGCACATGGCCACTGCCCTCCCTGCGGGCTAGGAGCTTGTCAAGGAGCTCCGAACGCCTTCGCTACCTCGTCTGCGCCAACGAGATCAAGTCCAGCACCCCCGCATCGACGTCGCTGCCGTCTTCCTCAACCTTGGGCCACCGCGACATTCCGTTCGATCCGCGCCGCCCCGAGCTCCCATGTCTTCCCCTAGGGCGCCATTGACACTGACACGTCTCCATCGTATCTACTTTTCCAAACACTTTTGCCCTTGTTTTGGACTCTAACTTGTATAATTTGAACGGAACTAACCCGGACTGACGCTGTTTTCAGCAGAATTGCCATGGTGTTGTTTTATGTGCAGAAAACAAATATTCTCGGAATGACCTGAAACTCCACGGAACATCTTAGAAAAAATAATAAACAATCCTCGCCAAAGATGAAGACCAGGGGGCCCACACCCTGTTCACGAGGGTGGGGGCGCCCCCCTAGGGCGCGCCCCCTACCTCGTGGGCCCCCTGTATGCCCTCCGACGCCAACTCCAACTCTATATATTTGCTTTCGGAGAGAAAAAACTAGGAGAAGAAATCATCGCGTTTACGATACGGAGCCGCCGCCAAGCCCTAAAACCTCTTGGGAGGGCTGATCCGGAGTCCGTTCGGGGCTCCGGAGAGGGGGATTCGTCGCCCTCGTCATCATCAACCATCCTCCATCACCAATTTCATGATGCTCACCGCCGTGCGTGAGTAATTCCATCGTAGGCTTGCTGGACGGTGATGGGTTGGATGAGATTTATCATGTAATCGAGTTAGTTTTGTTAGGGTTTGATCCCTAGTATCCAATATGTTCTGAGATTGATGTTGCTATGACTTTGCTATGCTTAATGCTTGTCACTAGGGCCCGAGTGCCATGATTTCAGATCTGAACCTATTATGTTTTCATGAATATATGTGAGTTCGTAATCCTATCTTGCAAGTCTATAGTCACCTACTATGTGTTATGATCCGGCAACCCCGAAGTGACAATAATCGGGACCACTCCGGGTGATGACCATAGTTTGAGGAGTTCATGTATTCACTATGTGCTAATGCTTTGTTCCGATTCTCTATTAAAAGGAGGCCTTAATATCCCTTAGTTTCTAATAGGACCCCGCTGCCACGGGAGGGTAGGACAAAAGATGTCATGCAAGTTCTTTTCCATAAGCACGTATGACTATATACGGAATACATGCCTACATTACATTGATGAATTGGAGCTAGTTCTGTGTCACCCTATGTTATGACTGTTACATGATGAACCGCATCCGGCATAATTATCCATCACTGATCCGGTGCCTATGAGTTTTCCATATACTGGTTTACGCTTATTTACTTTCCCCGCTGCTACTATTACAATCACTACAAAATACCAAAAACATTACTTTTGATGTCTTTATTTTTGTTGCCGCTACCACCACTATCATATTACTTTGCTACTAAACACTTTGCTGCAGATACTAAGTTTCCAGGTGTGGTTGAATTGACAACTCAGCTGCTAATACTTGAGAATATTCTTTGGCTCCCCTTGTGTCGAATCAATAAATTTGGGTTGAATACTCTACCCTCGAAAGCTGTTGCGATCCCCTATACTTGTGGGTTATCAAGACCAATTTCTGGCGCCGTTGCCGGGGAGCATAGCTCTATTCTCTGAGTCACTTGGGATTTATATCTGCTGGACACTATGAAGAACTTGAGAGATCCAAAAACCAAAATCTATCCCTCAACTACGAGGGGAGGTAAGGAATTGCCATCTAGCTCTGCACTTGATTCACCTTCTGTTATGAGTAAGTTTGCGACACCTACACCTGCTTCTGCTATTCGTTCTGATATGTCGCATGTTATTGATGATGCCACTTCTGCTATGCATGATACTTATGATGAAACTGCTTCTATGCCTGATACTACTGTGCCCCTTGCACTAGTAGAAAACAGGGCTATGGTCCAGGTCGGCTCAGCCCATTAGTCCCGGTTCAGTGTAGAACCGGGACTAATGTGGGCATTGGTCCCGGTTCGTGAGCCCAGGGGGCCGGCCGGGCCACGTGGGCCATTGGTCCCGGTTCGTCTGGACCTTTTGGTCCCGGTTGGTGGGACGAACCGGGACCAATGGGCCTCGCTCCTGGCCCACCACCATTGGTCCCGGTTGGTGGCCTGAACCGGGACCAAAGGCTCCCCTTTAGTCCCGGTTCTTGCCACAAACCGGGACCAATGAGGTGCCTATATATACCCTCGCCCGCGAGTAGAGCACTCCAGTGCTCTGTTTTTCTCTGGCCGGCGAGGGGAGGCGTTTGTGGTGCTCTAGCTCACCTCCTATGCACATGAGGTGTTCGATGGAATGCCCGAGCCACACTACTTAAACTTTCTCCTCTCGAAGCTCGACCTCCAAGCTCCATTTTCCTCAAGATTTGTCTAGATTTAGCGGTCCATCACGCCCCGTCCCCGTCTTCACCGCCGTCGATCACCCGCACTGATCTCATCACCGACACCACCGTGGTGAGCCTCTTGTTCTTATCTTCTTTCTGAAAGGAAAAATATTCTTACTTGTCTGTTTAGATAGATACTTGCATCATTTTCTTACATTTATTATTGCATCTTATATGGTGCGATGGTTTTGGTATCCGCCCCCGTCGGCCCTCGTCCTGTCTATGATTCGGATTTGGTATGTATATTATCTTCATAACTATTGGTTCATTTATTGTTTATGAAAATTATGCCGACCAACGTGACATAGATTTTATTTATCTAGGATGTATGTGAATCGGAAATGCCAACCGACCCTATTGTCGAGAGGTTAAATTTAGTTGAAGAAGAAAACCATTTGTTGAAGGAAAAAATAAAAAAAATGAGGAGGAGAAGATGATATTGGAGTTGCATGTTGCGGATGTCGTCGATGATCACAAGATCAAGATGGATGCAATGCGCTTGAAGATTAGAAAGATTAGAAAATATGCCATTCATACCGAGGCTTGGTATCATTATGCCGTTGGATCAATTGTTACCTTGGTTGCGATTATGATCGCATTTGTTTTCGCATTGAAATGTTTTACATAGTTTCAATGTATGGTTTAATTAATTAGATGCTCTGGAGAGCTATATGTTGTTAGATGAGAACTATGTATGCACTTTGGTTTTAATGTGATGATGAACTTCTATTAATTTGGACACTTAATTATATATAATCCACGCAGATGAACCGGCAATGGATGTACGGTGACAGACACACCCGCGAGTACATTAAGGGCGTGCATGAGTTTCTCGATGCGGCTGAGGCAAACAAGCAGAATGGTTTTATGTGTTGTCCATGCACTGAATGTGGGAATACGAGGTCTTACTCTAACCGGAAAATCCTTCACTCCCACCTGCTTTACAAGGGTTTCATGCCACACTATAATGTTTGGACGAGGCACGGAGAAATAGGGGTTATGATGGAAGACGGCGAAGAAGAAGAGTACGATGACAACTATGTGCCCCCTGAATACGGTGATGCTGCAACGGGGGGAGCTGGTGAAGATCAAGAGGAACCAGACGATGTGCCCAATGATGCTGCCACGGGTGAAGCTGCTGAAGATCAAGAGGAACCAGACGATGTGCCCGATGATGATGATCTCCACCGGGTCATTGTCGATGCAAGGACGCAATGCATTAGTCAAAAGGATAAGCTGAAGTTCGATCGCATGTTAGAGGATCACAAAAAAGGGTTATACCCCAATTGCGAAGATGGCAACACAAAGCTCGGTACCGTACTGGAATTGCTGCAGTGGAAGGCAGAGAATGCTGTGGCTGACAAAGGATTTGAGAAGCTACTGAAAATATTGAAGAAGAAGCTTCCAAACGATAACGAATTGCCCGACAGTACATACGCAGCAAAGAAGGTCGTATGCCCTCTAGGATTGGAGGTGGAGAAGATACATGCATGCCCTAATGACTGCATCCTCTACCGCGGTGCATACAAGGATCTGAACGCATGCCCGGTATGCGGTGCGTTGCGGTATAAGATCAGACGAGATGACCCTGGTGATGTTGACGGCGAGCCCCTCAGGAAGAGGGTTCCTGCAAAGGTGATGTGGTATGCTCCTATAATACCACGGTTGAAACGTCTGTTCAGAAACGAAGAGCATGCCAAGTTGATGCGATGGCACAGTGAGAACCGAAAGAAAGATGGGAAGTTGAGAGCACCCGCTGACGGGTCGCAGTGGAGAAAAATCGAGAGAAAGTACTGGGATGAGTTTGCAAAGGACCCAAGGAATGTATGGTTTGCTTTAAGCGTGGATGGTATTAATCCTTTCAGGGAGCAGAGCAGCAATCACAGCACCTGGCCCGTGACTCTATGTATGTATAACCTTCCTCCTTGGATGTGCATGAAGCGGAAGTTCATTATGATGCCAGTTCTCATCCAAGGCCCTAAGCAACCCGGCAACGAAATTGATGTGTACCTAAGGCCATTAGTTGAAGAACTTTTACAGCTGTGGAATGGAAACGGTGTACGTATGTGGGATGAGCACAGACAGGAGGAATTTAACCTTAAGGCGTTGCTGTTCGTGACCATCAACGATTGGCCCGCTCTCAGTAACCTTTCAGGACAGACAAACAAAGGATACCACGCATGCACGCACTGTTTAGATGACACTGAAAGTATATACCTGGACAAATGCAGGAAGAATGTGTACCTGGGCCATCGTCGATTTCTTCCGACCAACCATCAATGTCGAAAGAAAGGCAAGCATTTCAAAGGCGAGGCAGATCACCGGAAGAAGCCCGCCATGCGCACCGGTGTTCACGTGCTTGCTATGGTCAATGATTTACACTATGTAATCTTTGGAAAGGGTCCCGGTGGACTAGCTGTTCCGAATGACGCTGAGGGACACGCACCCATGTGGAAGAAGAAATCTATATTTTGGGACCTACCCTACTGGAAAGACCTAGAGGTCCGCTCCTCAATCGACATGATGCACGTGACGAAGAACCTTTGCGTGAACCTGCTAGGCTTCTTGGGCGTGTATGGGAAGACAAAAGATACACCCGAGGCACGAGAGGACCTGCAACGTTTGCACGAAAAAGACGGCATGCCTCCGAAGCAGTATAAAGGTCCTGCCAGCTACGCTCTTACGAAAGAAGAGAAAGAAATCTTCTTTGAATGCCTGCTCAGTATGAAGGTCACGACTGGCTTCTCGTCGAATATAAAGGGAATAATAAATATGCCAGAGAAAAAGTTTCAGAACCTAAAGTCTCATGACTGCCACGTGATTATGACACAACTGCTTCCGGTTGCATTGAGGGGGCTTCTACCGGAAAACGTTCGATTAGCCATTGTGAAGCTATGTGCATTCCTCAATGGAATCTCTCAGAAGGTGATCGATCCAGAAATCGTACCAAGGCTAAGGAGTGATGTGGCGCAATGTCTTGTCAGTTTCGAGCTGGTGTTCCCACCATCCTTCTTCAATATCATGACGCACGTCCTAGTTCATCTAGTCAACGAGATTGTCATCCTGGGGCCCGTATTTCTACACAATATGTTCCCTTTTGAGAGGTTCATGGGAGTCCTAAAGAAATATGTCCGTAACCGCGCTAGGCCAGAAGGAAGCATCTCCATGGGCCATCAAACAGAGGATGTTATCGGGTTTTGTGTTGACTTCATTCCTGGCCTTAACAAGATAGGTCTCCCTAAATCGCGGTATGAGGGGAGACTGACTGGAAAAGGCACTCTGGGAAGAGACTCAATAATATGCAGGGACAGATATTCTTGGTCTCAAGCACACTACATAGTTCTACAGAACTCTACCTTGGTGACCCCGTATGTCGATGAACACAAGAACAGTCTGCGCTCCAAACACCCGGAGCAGTGCGACGACTGGATTACATGTGAACACATCAGGACTTTCAGCAGTTGGTTGGAAACACGTCTCAGAGGTGACAACACTGTTTGTGATGAGTTGTACTTGTTGTCCAGGGGACCATCTTTGACTGTACTGACTTACAAAGGATACGAGATAAATGGGAATACATTTTACACGATCGCCCAAGATCAAAAGAGCACCAACCAAAACAGCGGTGTCCGCTTTGATGCAGCAACCGAGAGCGGAAAGGACACATATTATGGTTACATAGTGGACATATGGGAACTTGACTACGGACCTGATTTTAAGGTCCCTTTGTTTAAGTGCAGATGGGTCAATCTTTCGCCTAATGATGAAGACATGGTTTTGTAGAATCAGACATAAGCAACCTCCCGACCCCTCGGAGATCCTATCGAACATGAGAGGAAGAAGAGGATCATCGAGGGGTCTAGGGTTCCAATCGTCGAGGGTCGAGGATCGCCGGAAGGGTCGAGAGAGGTTTCCTAGTGTCAAAGTATTGAAGAAATCCATGCCTTCATCATTAGCCGGAAGTAACCAGGGCATGTTGGTACGAAGTTCTGCAAAGTTGTTTTGGAATGGAGTCCCGGATAGAATAATCCGCCTTTTGGTACCAATTCAGCAAAGGCCTTCCAAATAGCGATATTCGGAAGGCTCTTGCTGAACTTTGTACCAAAAGGCGGATTATCCTATCTGGGAGTCCGTTCCAGAACAACTTTGAAGAGCTTCGTACCATCATGCACATGTTACTTTCGCCTAATGATGAAAACATGGTTTTGTTGAATCCTGAGACACTACGCAACCTCCCGACCCCTCGGCGATCCTATCGAACATGAGAGGAAGAAGAGGATAAAAAAAGAAGAGGAAGAAGAAAAAAAGAGGAGAAGAAAGAACTCCTCTATTCTTTCTTCTCCTCTTATTATTTCTTCTTCTTCCTCTTTTTTTTATCGGGAACGAGGGTCGTCGAGGGACATAGATGTAGTGTCGTCGTTGTCAATATATACCCCCTCCCGACAGCTTACTATGATTAGGTAGCTAGTTCTACGTTTGGCACTAATATATCCATCTGTCATGTTTGAATAATAATTGCCATGTTGTAAATATTTGTAGAAACTATGGACACCGCCCTAGACGAAGCAACAAAAGAAGCGTCGTTGAGGGACATAATCGCAGAAGGAAGTGATGCCATCTCGTTGTTTCTCAACGAAACCGATGGTCTGGAAGGAGAGGGTTAACAAGCTGGCTACGGTGACCTAATGCCGGTGCAAGAAGAAGAACATGAGGACGGCTCCGGTGACCCAATGCCGGTGCAAGAAGGAGACCGTGATGATGGCTCCGGTGACCGAACCGAGTCCGGCCAGGTATATATATTAGTTAAGCCTATGCTGACTAGCTGATTGATGCATTCATTGTTTTGGTATGTACACATATTAATTAAGTCTTTGTTCTTTTTTCTAGCCCTCCGAATCGAGCACAACTTCGGTAAAGAGACAAGGCCCGAAGAAAAAGTTGAGCTCGGATGAAAAGTTTGAGATCATAGCAATCGCGCCCCACGGCCAACCTATTGAACCCCTCCGGACAAAGAGCGCATTTGTTGCTCAGTGCGGGATTCTGGTTAGGGACAAGATCCCGATAAGCATCCAGCAATGGTTTAAGCCAGCTACAGAAGACCCTGAGGTGTCTTATGTCAATGATATGCAGAAAAATGATCTTTGGACTGAGCTGAAGTCAAATTTCACCCTACCGCCTGAGGATAATCCAGAGAACCCACTTAAAGAGAAATTAATCAAGTCTTTTGCTCTGAAGAGGATGGCAGAACTATTCAGGAGGTGGAAGAAAGAGCTGAATAAGTTTGTCGAAAAAAATGAGACACCAGAATTCAAGGGCAGATATGAGAAGATCAGAGATCACTGGCCCACATTTGTGGCCCACAAGACATCAGAAAAGAGTAAGAAGATGTCGGCGACAAACAAGCAAAATGCTGCGAAGAAGAAGCTTCACCATCGCACGGGGTCAGGTGGCTACCTCGTAGCCCGGCCTAAGTGGTCCAAGAGTGAGAATGATCTGGTTCATAAAGGGATCGAACCAGAGACAAATAACTGGCCAGACTGTTGCCGGACTTGGTTCTTCGGGGCTGGCGGAACCCTGGACCCTGAAACAGGGAAGTGCATTTGGACGAACGATCAAATGGACATACCAGTCAGTAAGCTTAAGCAGTATATCGAAGCAGCGCAGGAAGGGACGTTCTTTCCGGACAGAGAGAACGACGAGCTCACAATGTCCCTCGGGAATCCTGAGCACCCTGGACGGACACGAGGCACGCCAGGCTCCGTTCCGTGGAAGGTTGGGTTTCCGAACGCAGGCAGTTACAAATCCCATGAGAGGAGGAAAAAAGTGCAGCAGACCCAAATGCAGGCGCTGCAAGCAAGGGTGGACTCGATAGAGGAACGAGAAGCAAATCGCAGCAAACGTACTGCCGAAGCCTCCCCCGAAGCTACCCCGCCATCTCAGCGCAGAAGCAGCGTGGCTTCCACCGAGCTGCTTCAGCTAGAGCATGCCTTGACGGCTCCTGCCAGCTATCCCGTGGATGCTATCACGGAGTCTCAAAATTGCCACCTTATGACGCAATGGATGAATTTGAAGGTCAAGGCGGCTGTTGGCTCTGTTTATCCTACTGAACCCGGCGCAACTTTTCACTGCCGGCCGATTCCAGAAGGATATGCTAGGGTGATGGTGGATGAGATAACGGAGGGATTTGAGGACCTCCAGCTTGACCACCCTACCGGTGAAGGGGAGACTCGGCTGGGGTCTGCTCTGAAGACTCCATGCCTATGGCGGAAGGAGCTCATCAACCTTCCGAACTGGACGCCACCGCCTCCTCCTCCTCCTCCGGCGAGTCAGGGCACTCCGCCTCCACTGCCTCCTCCTCCTCCGGCGAGTGACGATCAGGGCCCTCGGCCGGCTCCTTCTCCGGCGCGCGGCGGCACTCCGCCTCCTTCTCCGCCTGCGCCGACGCGCCCGAGCAGCCAGCCTCCTCCTTCTCCGCCTTGTCAGCAAGGGCGGAAGAGACCTGCCGCCGCTCCAGCTGCTCCGGCGCGTCGTAGTCCTTCTCCTCCGCCGCTTAAGCAAGTAAAGAAGACAACCGCTACGTCTGCTCGGTCGGCGCCTAGCAGTACAACCAGAGGCGGGAGGACATACAGATTCGGTCCTTCTCTGAAGACTCCAGAGAAGTTACCATACGAGAGGACCCAGGAGGAGAACGCCGAGATCGCGCGAGAAGAAGTGAAGAAATTCTTTGAAGGGGTGAAAGCAAAGAAACATCCACCTCCGGAGGAGAAGGTAGATCGGGTGAAAGTGAAGCGCACTCTGGCTGCCCTGACAAAACCACCGAAGTCTGATTCGCCGAAAGGAAACTATGACCGCATTATTGGAAAGGAATTTGCCGAAGCGGAGCGGTCGGGAAGTACTGTCAGTGATCAAAGGCTGAAACAACGATGAGCTGGGAAACAAATTGCCCAGCTCGGCGAACAAGCGAAGCAATCGTGCCCCCCGCTGAAGGTGCTTAGCCACAACGTCGATAATGATCCGAGGATGGTGCCCGGTTATAGCAATCTTGCAGATTACCTGCCCGACGAAGTACATTATGAACCCATGGACGTGCAGATACAAAGATACGAGTACGGGAAGCCTCTCGTCAAAGATGAAAGATCTCTATCAACGATGATGCGAAGATTGCATGATTGGTACTTGAAAATCTGCAGAGACTCTGGGGGGAGGAGTACTTTGTATGCGAGGGTTAAAACGGAGCATGACCTCGTTGGAATTGATCTGTTGGCTGCTCCATTTGAGGAGTTCTATCAGTTCTTCAATCAATTGGCCCTCGATAAAGCAACTGTCACCTGCTACTGTCTGTAAGTAGTACTACTTCTGTCATTAAGTTTCTCTATATAGCTTAGCTCTTTCATTGCATGTATTTATAATCATCCTCACTATATTATGCAGATTGAAGATCATCGAATTGAAGAAAAGACAAGTCGGTGATATTGGGTTCATTAACACAAATCTCATAGATGCAACTCAGGTTAAATTTCATGCCGCAGAAACCGAGGCCAGCATGCTAGAATCGTTGATAATAAATCAAAACAAAGATATAATACTCTTTCCTTACAACTTCAAGTGAGTGTTACTGTCTTGTGCGTATTCGGTTTCCCTTATATATTAGTCAAGGTTATAGTAATGTAATTGATGAGTTATGCATGCGTGTGCAGTTTCCACTATATTCTCCTACATATTAAGCTTGAGCAGGGACTAGTAACCGTCTTAGACTCAAGACGAAAAGATCCCGAAAGTTCCTGGACTCCCGAAGAATCTGCAATTTAGACACACGAAAGTAAGTACTATAGTAGCATGTTCCGTGCATCTCCTATTGATTCAAGCGCTAGTTTCATCAATACCATTTGGCATTCTTGCTTATCAATTTGATTGACCTCTATTTCTTGTAAAGTGGTTGTGGCAGGAACAAGGGAATGTTTTCTGTGGATACTACGTTTGCGAGTCCATCCGCCACACGACCTGTGAGCGGGGCTACTCTGATGAACAATATGAAGTGCGTAAATAACAACATTCACAATTTTATTTTATTACCATCATTTGTGTTGAGTTTCATTCATTCATATATATATGTATTGACCCCCTTCTTTAAATTAGATGTTTCGGAAGCGGGATGAACTCCTAGCACCAGCTCGCATGCGAGGAATTCAAGAGGAATTGGCGGCATTCTTTCTTGACCACGTGATCCCTGAAGACGGAGAATTCTATGTTAACCCTGAGTCCGTATGATTATATTTGTAAGAGATAATTACTGTATATATGTAGCCGGTAGTGTCAGATAGATATACGAGAACTTGTTGTTCGACCAATCTCTCGGAGAAGGAGAGGTGGTCGATATCACTTCTCTCTGTATATATGCATATATGTTCATGACGATCTTCTGTTTCCTTCGTTTGCTTACTAGCTAGCTAGCGTGTCTAGTCCTCTCTATATACGTATGTATAGTATGTAGCGTCGACCAAGCACAGACATAACAGAGGACACTTCTCTCTATTAATTATAACTAGCTAACACAATATATGAAACACCTAAATTAACCCCCCAAAACCCCCAACCCCCCCCCCCCTTCAAAAAAAAACAAAAACCCCAGCCACAGAAGTGCTGACGCGTGGATGCCTATTGGTCCCGGTTGGTGCCACCAACCGGGACCAAAGGGTCTCCACATGGGCAGTGCGCAGAGCCTAGTCAGGAGACCCTTTGGTCCCGGTTGGTGGCACCAACCGGGACCAAAGGGTCTCCTGACTGGGCTCTACGCATTGCCCACGTGGAGGGCCTTTAGTCCCGGTTCTGGATTGAACCGAGACTAAAGGGTGGAGGTATTAGTACCGACACTTTAGTCCCGGTTCCAGAACCGGGACTAAAGGCCCTTACGAACCGGGACTATAGGCCCTTTTTCTACCAGTGTTGGTGAATTTCTTGATGAACAAATTGCTAGGGCTAGAGAGAAAGAAATTATTGAATCTGAATACGATGATGATAGTGATGATGAAAATATGCCTGTTATCCCTGAGGTCTATCTTTTTGATATGGAATCTTCTGTCGCTATTTTAGCTTGCAAAGATAGATATGAGCTTAAGAGGTTATTAGTTAAATGGAACAATGAATCACTTAGAGATAAAATGAAACCCGACCCTGCTTTTGCTACTTCACCTATATGTGTTCCTGATAAGGATTATGAATTCTCTGTTGATCCTGATATAATTACTTTGGTTGAATCTGATCCGTTTTATGGCTATGAATCTGAAACGGTTGTGGCACATCTTACTAAGTTAAATGATATAGCTGCCCTGTTCACTAATGATGAGAGATTGCGTTACTTCTATATACTCAAAATATTCCCGTTCTCATTAAAGGGTGATGCTAAGATATGGTTTAATTCTCTTGATCCTGGTTGTGTGCGTAGTCCCCAGGATATGATTTATTACTTCTCTGCTAAATATTTCCTTGCTCATAAGAAACAAGCTACTTTGAGGGAAATATACAACTTCGTGCAAATTAAAGAAGAGAGTCTCTCACAAGCTTGGGGGAGGCTTCTCAAGTTACTTAATGCTTTGCCTGATCATCCTCTTAAGAAACCTGAAATACTTGATATCTTTTATAATGGACTAACCGATGCTTCCAGAGATTACCTGGATAGTTGTGCTGGTTCTCTTTTCAGGGACAGAACACCGGATGAAGCTGAAATTCTATTGAACAATATGTTGACAAATGAAAATAATTGGGCACCTCCTGAGCCAACTCCTGCTCCAATTACTGGTCCTATTCTTAAACCAACTCCGAAGAAGAGAGGTGTTCTATTCCTCAGTCCCGAAGATATGCAAGAGACAAAGAAATCTATGAAATAAAAAGGTATTAAAGCTGAAGATGTTAAGAATTTACCTCCTATTGAAGAAATACATGGTCTTAATATACCACCTGTTGAAGAAACATATGATCTCAATTCTTTATTTACTGAAGAACCTCCTGATCCCGATATTCCGACACAGGTAGTAGAGGTAAATTCTCTCTATAGATATGATAAAGCTGAAGTTCCTCCTACTAAAATTGCTAGTCAGTGCTTGGATGAGTTTGATAACTTTATGTTTAAGCAAGATGACTTCAATGCTTATTTTGGTAGACAATTAAAAGAAAATGCTTATATGATTAGACGCTTGGGTGATTATATGACTAATATTAAAGGTGAACTTAAACTTGTTAGCAAACATGCTTCTATGGTTACCACTCAAGTAGAACAAGTACTTAAGGCTCAAAAAGAAGTGCTTGACGAAATGAATAGTAAGAAAAATGATTATGCTGTTAGAGTGGCTACTAGAACTGGTAGAATGACTCAGGAACCTTTGTATCCTGAAGGCCACCCTAAGAGAATCGAGCAAGATTCTCAAAGAAATAATATTGATGTTCCTAGTTCTTCTAAAAAGAAGAAGAAAAATGATAGAAGTGTGCAAACTTCTAGTGAACCTATTGCTGAAACACCTGATAATCCAAATGATATTTCTATGGCTGATGCTGAAACACAATCTGGTAATGAACATGAACCTAATGAAAATATTAATGATGATGTTCATGATGATGCTCAACCTAGTAATGATAATGATGTAGAAATTGAACCTATTGTTGATCTTGATAACCCACAATCAAAGAATCAACATTATGATAAAAGAGACTTTGTTGCTAGGAAACATGGTAAAGAAAGGGAACCTTGGGTTCAGAAACCCATGCCTTTTCCTCCGAAACCATCCAAGAAAAAGGATGATGAGGATTTTGAGCGCTTTGCTGAAATGATTAGGCCTATCTTTTTTGCGTATGCGATTAACTGATGTGCTCAAAACAAATCCTTATGCTAAATATATGAAGGATATCATTACTAATAAAAGAAAGATACCGGAAGGTGAGATTTCCACCATGCTTGCTAATTATACTTTTAAGGGGGGGGATACCAAAGAAACTTGGAGACCCCGGAGTACCTACTATACCTTGCTCCATTAAAAGAAATTATATTAAAACTGTTTTATGTGATCTTGGAGCCGGTGATAGTGTTATGCCTCTCTCTTTATATCGTAGACTTGACTTGAATAAGCTGACACCTACTGAAATATCTTTGCAAATGGCTGATAAATCAACTGTTATACCTGTTGGTATCTGTGAGGATGTGCCTGTTGTGGTTGCACACGTTACTATTTTAACGAACTTTGTTATTCTTGATATTCCCGAGGATGATAGTATGTCTATTATTCTTGGAAGACCTTTTCTTAATACTGCAGGGGCTGTTATTGATTGCAACAAAGGCAATGTCACTTTTCATGTTAATGGTAATGAGCATACGGTACACTTTCCGAGGAAACAACCTCAAGTTCATAGTATCAAATCCATTGGAAAAATTCCATCGATTATAATTGGAGGTTTTGAATTTTTTCTTCCTACTGTCAAAAAGAAATATGATATACTTATTATTGGGGATGTGCATATCTCTGTTGAGGTAACTTAGTGTTATTCGAAATTTCTCCGGTTTCATGATTATCGGAATGAGTTTGTTAACAAGACTTGATCAACCTTGTTAGTGGATTCTTTTTGATGAGCATGAGATGGATGAAACTAGAAGCACAACCTTCTGTACCCCACTTTTACTTTCTGTTATTTATATTAAATAAAGTAAAAATAATATTTTTTTGTCTGTTTCCTAACTTATCCGTGCAATATAAAAATATTCCGGAAATAAAAGTCCTCAGATGCCATGCCAATTTAATATGATTTTTTCAGGAATATTTAAGAATTTACTGTGCAAAAATTACCGCGGGAGGAGCTGCCACCTGGCCACGAGGGTGGTGGGCGCCCCCCCCCCTCTAGGGCGCGCCCCCTGCCTCGTGGGCCCATGGTGGCCCTCCTCCACTTATCCCAGCACCCATCTTCTTCCTCCGTCTCACACAAACCTGAAAAACCAACTCAAGCACGAGTTCCAGCCACTTTTGCTCTTCGATCTCCTTGCTCAAAGCACCTCTCGCAAAACTGCTTGGGGAGATTGTTCCTTGGTATGTGACTCCTCCATTGGTCCAATTAGTTTTTGTTCTAGTGCTTTATTCTTTGCAAATTTGTGCTTCATATGTGACCATGTTCTTGAGCTTGCATGTCAAATTTATATGGTTCCAAGTAGTTCTAATGCTTGATATAGGCTCTAGGCACTTGTAGGAGTAGTTGCCATCAATATTATTGAAGATGGTTTACTTTTGTTTGAAGTTACTAAAAATTTCAGAATTTTTCAGAGAAAAACAATATGCTTAGGAAGATGTTCCAAGGTGGTTCCTCTAAGAAGCAAGGACCCAGGATTGCTATGCGCGATGCTGACGAGGATCCACCAAGAGACACTCCAGTACGGCCTTGCGAATGGCCATCGGAAAATTTTATGGACCGTGCGGGAATTAAAGAAGAATTCAAAGCATATTTGCGCAATGCCGGTCTTGAGGATTTTGAGGCTACGAATGCCCCCAGTATCATGATCTCACAAGTTCATTTGTGAGGAGGTTTGAGTATTCATCTTCGCGTAACTCTCGTTCAGTCATGTTTGATCTCTATGACAAATCTTATACCATGGACATAGAGGATTTCGCTTCTGCTTGCAAACTTCCATCATGGGGTAGTGTTAGGGATCCCCCTAAATCTGAATTTAGAAACTTTCTTACTAGTATAACTGTGAGGGAATCTAGAGATATAACACAGGCTACCATAGGGACCATTCACTTTCCTGCTATACATTATTTTGCTCTCTTCATCGGTAGATGCATAAATGCTAAGGATGAAGCATGTCACATGTGTGTCCCTGATCTTAGCATTCTTAGCAGTGCTGTGTTAGGAGACCAATCTTATCATATGGGAGCCATTGTAGCTTGTAGGTTGCATCATAATAGACATAATGGAGATTTCTTTGGAGGAATTTATGCAACCCGCTTAGCTCATCTTCTTGAGATAGACATTCGTGAGGGTGATACGGAGTTGCCTCCTGCATATTTAGATTATGACTCTATGGCTTCGCACCAGTTTGTCGAGAGACCTGAATCACCTCTCTTATATCGTTTAATTTTTGATAAACGACGTGTTTTCCGTATTACTCTCCCTGCTCCTGCCTTCTTTGATTCACAGACGAAAAGAAGATATGTTATTACCAGAGAGGAGGCAGAAGAGTACGAGAGGAGAGCGCACTACTAGGAAAAGGGCTAAAGATGAAATTGACACTAATGGCGCACCAAAGAAGTGGTGCGCCACTACTATTTACTAATGGCGCACCACGTGAAGATACGCCATTAGTGTGTAAGACACTAATGGGGCACCAGGCACAAGGTGCGCCACTAGTAACAAAATGTTTTTTTTTCATTTTTTCAAACATACTAATGGCGCATCCGGGCAAAGTGCGCCATTAGTAGTTAGAACTACTAATGGCGCACCAACTGTTGAGTGCGCCACTACTGTATCCTTTTTTTTCTTTTTTGCAAAACTACTAATGGCGCACCGACGCATAGTGCGCCATTACTAGTTCAAACTAGTAATGGCGCACTGTGCCATGGTGCGCCATTAGTATAAAAATTATTTTTAATACTTTTTTGCAAAACTACTAATGGCGCATGTATGTGTGGTGCACCCTCCCCCGCTCCACCGCCGCCGACGAGCCACCGCATATATGTTACTCCCAAAAGCATATAAAGTTTGTCAAATTTTGAGCTATGGATATTTAGTTATGATTTAAACAAGTTTGAACATATTTAAACACAAATAAATATCAAACAGCATTTTAAATGTTGTTAACATGGCAACAAACTGCATATTATTTTTCTACATGAAATTCTGAGCATCTAGCATATGTGGCATGTTATATTTGGATGCATGGCATAAAAAGATATGTGCAAAGAAAAAATGCATAAAAACAAAAATTGGGGAGCGTGGAATCGAACCCAGGACCTCCCAGTGTGTGTGCTGCGTGCTGACCAGTCGGGCTAGTGTGTGTGTTCTGTTTCGGATACGGTTAGGTGGAATATAACCTGAGTGCTCGAACTGTAATAAAAAAATTTGTACTAATGGCGCACCTGGGGGTGGTGCGCCATTGCTGTCGTCGTACTTATGGCGCACCAGGGGGAGGTGCGCCATTGCTAACCCTCCCCCCACTCCACCTGTTCCCCTCTGGCCTCTCTCCCTCCCCCACTCGACCTAACCTCGCCGCAGCCGCCCATCCCCCGCCGCCTCCATCTCCCCTTCGCCGCCTCCCTCCCGAGCCCCGCCCCCCCCCGAGCGCCGCCTCCCTTGCCTCGGAGCTGCCCCGCCCCGAGTTCCACCAGGAGAGGAGGCCCCACGTCCACCAGGAGAGGAGGCCCGCGACCTCCCCGCCGTCTATCCCCGCCTCCCCCAAGCTCGCCGTCTCCGCCCTCTGTCGTCTCCGCTCCGGCCACCACCTCATCGTGGTCAGGTAACGCTCCTCCCTCTGCCTCTCTTCTCCTCTCTTCCTCCTCTCCTCCCTCCCGGCCATGCCCTCTTATTCTCTCTTTTGCTAGGTTTAGGTCAAATCCCTCTCGAATTTAGGTCAAATTAGGTTCAAAAAATTGTGGGAGTAGTGCCTAGCAAACATGAATAATTAGTACTCCATGTGCATTGGAGTACTTGGTACCTGCAAGATTTGGACACACTGAAAAAATGCACTGGACACACTGAAGAAAAATTTTGTGTCCAGTAAGATTAGAGAAAATTTTGTGCTAATGGTGTGCTGGTAGAACGCGCAATTTTTGTTAGTTCATTGCCATGTCATGATAGGACATTCAGTTGTTTCTGTTGTTCACAATGCTCTGAATTTGTGTGCCAAAGAGAGTTTTCTCTGAATTTGTTGTTCACAATGCTCTAATGGTTTGTCAATGAATGGTGGTGCCATGGTGGCCTCTGTTTCAAATATTTCAGCAATTACTTGACCATAAATAAAAAAGAAGATTTGGGGATGGTAACTCCTGTGTGGTTTCTATTAAATTTAAAATAGTGAGGGTGTCATTTTCATCCATTCATCTCTTTCTCTAGCTTGTCTAAAAGTTATGTTTACAATATTGCTACATTTTCTATAACAGCCACCACACTATAATATTTCATAAGATGATGATGTAGTTAAGAATATTACTTAAGGTATGCTTCTGAATATTGTTGTCCACAATGTCTTCTCGCCAAACGCTTATCCATTTAGGAGCCATGGTCATAAGCAGTCTGCTTGAGGGTGGTCTTCCACAACATATGGAATTTATCCATCTAATGTAGTCAATAGATGTTGTCAAGTGATTGTGTCATGGTTTTGGTTCTGTTTTTAAAAAGGAAAGCCAGTTGTTCAGGCTTCAAGAAAATATTTTCTCAGAATATTACTGCTAAGCCCAAGCTTGTTAATCATGTAACTTGAGAAAATTATTGGAGTAGATCAAATTCAGCCATTATAATGTTTGATGCCTGCATCAACACTTCTCTATACTGCATGCGGTTGTTATAGTTGAGGGTCAAAAGTAGAGGTTAGCTTTAACATGATTCGCTAGTGCTTTCATCACTTGTGTGGTGATTGTCTTGGTCCTTTTCATTTTTGTCAGGGCATTCTTGAGGTGCTGATGTGTCTGAGGGCATGAACCATGATCAGGTTGAGTTCAGATTTCATTAGATTAGATGGATTATCAGAACTTGACATGGCTTTCCACTTAGCTATCTGAATTGAGAAAAAAACATAGCTTTTGCTGTCTCTGAGGCAAAACTTGCTACTCCATATACAACTAATACTACTACTAGACAAGATACTACTCCATATACTACTAATACTACTATTGTATTTCATTTCAAAGTTCAAAATGCTGGTACTGAGATTTTCATTTCCAATGAGTGATGTTTTTCCTAGCAGTAGAAAAAACATAGCAACTTCTCTGATGTTATAAAGTTGTTCTTATATGGGTGAAACTTCACTTGTTTTTAGGCTAGTGTAGGGTGTTGCTTCTTCTGTATGGGCCAACTATGTCACAAATAAATTGTTCCTTCTTCTGTATTTGACAAGTAATGACTTGCAAAGATGATGATCATCTTGCTAGTTTGCTAGGTTTTGTCCCCGAGAGGCCCTTGAGTTTGCCGGAATGTCGATTAACTTCCGTTCCGGCAAATTCGGGTACTCCATATGTCCTATTTTTAGCAAAGGTCATGCTGAAATTTTCCGTGAATTTTAGCATGACTTTGCTAAAAATAGGACATATGGGGTACTTGCGACTAATGTTGATTATCTTCTGCTCAAAATTTATGCTGCTATAATGTTGTAAGGGTACTAATTGGTCTCTTCTACTGCTTATTAGAGATGGGTGGAAGCAGCCACCGCCGCTCTGCCTCACCGGAGTACGAGTTGGATGCTTTCGAGTTCTTCACTATCATACTTTCTTCTTCAGTATCAGCCACGAGGCAGGTATATAAAACGAGAGATCTCCCCTTCACCCATCTCTTTATGATAACTCTGTTGTTTGCTACATCACTCCTTGTCCCAAATTGCAGAGGTTGCCTGACGCTTTTATGAAGATGCTGGGTGAAGATCCGCTAGATAATGTGAAGCTCCGACAGGCCGGCAGTGGGGTTCGCAGGTTGTGGGACGTGGAGTTGGTGATCGAGGAGGGCCACATGTACCTGTGTCGTGGCTGGGAGAAGTTCTACAGTGCCTACGACCTGCGGACCGGGTACTTTCTTCTCTTGAGGTACGACGATGATGCCACAATGCTCATCATGAAGGTTTTCAACAAGACTATGTGTCGCATGCGCTACGCTAAAGACGAAGATGCCAGTGCGTTCTGCCTCTTCTTATTCCTCCATATTTGGCTTTGTCTCACATCGATTGTTAACGGTCATTGTTGCATTTGTACAGGCAATGGGAGCAGCAGCAGCGATTCTGGCAGCAGCGAAGACAACAAGAAGGATGATCCAGACTGGAGTGGGGGAGAAGAGGAGCAGAGTGGGGATGAGTAGCTGCAGGATGACGATGGGCATCAGGCTGAGGATGACCTAGCGCTGGTGGTGGCTGACCAAGGACAAGAGATGGTGGTGGCTAACCAGGTGCAAGAGATGGTGGTGGCTGACCATGGGCAAGAGATGGTGGTGGCTGACCATGGGCAAGAGATGGTGGTGGCTGAGGATGGCCTCGTGATGGTAGTGGTGCCTGACAATTACCACGCACCGGTGGTGGCGCCGGCGATCCCACAGCTGGGCGACATGACCATGCCAATTGTGGTAGAAGACTACATCCCACAGCTGCCTCCACTGCCTCCACCGCCTCGCCGCTCTTGGCGCATCAGGCTGAGGAACGAGAAGGAGAAGAACAATGAGAACTGAACTATGTCAGGTATGTCAGATCTCCAAAATGATATATATATATATATATATATATATACTTAGTTACCTATTTATCTCTAATATGCTTAGTTTCCTATAGGTTAGCTCCAAAATTACTTATGTTAGCACAAAATGATCAAGTTTACATAATAAGCTTATAGTCTTCTTCTTATTCTTCTTCTTATCCAAAATGACATAGGTTAGCTTCATTTTACCTAAGTTGGCTCTAATATGCTAACTTAGAGCTTATATGCTTAGTTTCCTATAGGTTATCTCCAAAATTACCTATGTTAGCACAAAATGATCAAGTTTACATAATAAGCTTATAGTCTTCTTCTTATTCTTCTTCTTATCCAAAATGACATAGGTTAGCTTCATTTTACTTAAGTTGGCTCTAATATGCTAACTTAGAGCTTATATGCTTAGTTTCCTATAGGTTAGCTCCAAAATTACTTATGTTAGAACAAAATGATCAAGTTTACATAATAAGCTTATAGTCTTCTTCTTATTCTTCTTATTCTTCTTCTAGTCTTCTTCTTCTTCTCTTCTTCTTCTTCTTCTTCTTCTAACTTCTTGTTTATCATTTTGCAGATTTGATTTAATTCACGGAAGCTTGCATGGATGGAGTGCTTCTTTTCCATTTGTGTTTTTATTTTGTATCAATGTGAAACTTTTGTGAATTGATGGATAACGGTGTTGAATGAACATTGTGAAACTTTTGTAATATGTAACGATGGAACTATGTGTTGGCTATGTATGTATATATGATGAAACTTGTGTGTTGGATATGATCTGGTGGACGCAGGTAACATCGTTACATATGGCCCCCTGTATGTAAGCTAAGCAGATCTGTGTTGTATGTTATCTCTAATATTTTTTAACCTGTGAAAATATCAGAAATGAAAAAAGAATCCCTAATATTCATACTAGTGGCGCACCACACAAGACACTAATGGCGCACTGTTATAATCACACTAATGGCGCATCACCCAACAGTGCGCCATTAGTATGCCAAAGCACATGGTTAAATATGGCCCCCTGGGAGGCATACTAATGGCGCATGGTGTTCTATACTAATGGCGCACTGCTCGGTGCGCCATTAGTATACCAGATACTAATGGCGCACCGGTGGTGCGCCATTAGTAAGAAATACTAGTGGCATGATACTAATGGCGCACCAGCAGTGCGCCATTAGTGGGCAAAACTGGTGCGCCATTACTAGCCCTTTTCCTAGTAGTGGCGGAGGCAGCTCGACTCCACGCTGCAGCTCAGCAGGCGATAACCGCTGCACATCAGTATGATCCCAACTATTCTTCGTCGCAGTATGACCCCAACAACTATTATTATGGATATCAGCCAGGCCAGCCATGGCCATAGACCAACTTAGGCCAAAAGCCTAAGCTTGGGGGAGTACGTATTTCTCACCGACATTACATTTATGTTCACACACACTCATTGCTAGATGTCGGTGCTCATACTTTTTCACTGTAATATCCATGCTAGTTTATTTTCTTTTTCCTGCTTTCTTCTTGTGTATTTGTTAAACCTTAAGAAAAAACCAAAAAAATTAGTAGTAGTTTATTTTTCTGCTGTAGTAGTAATAATTAAAAAGAAAACCCAAAAATATTTCCCGTTCTTCTTTTGCTTGTTGGGAGCTTTCCTGTGTAAATAGTTTTATTTCTTTTCTTTTATTTGGGGGTCAGTAGGAGAAGACCATAATTAAATTGTTGAAGTGGCTCTTATATGCATTATTGTTGATTTAACCAAGAGCCCATATTGCCTTGTCTTCTCCTGTTTATTGAATGCTCGCAGATTCCAGCTTAGTCCAATGCACGTACACTCTTATTATTATTCACACCGTTCGGTCGTGCAAGTGAAAGGCAATTATGATGATATATGATGGACTGACTGAGATGATAAAAGCTGGTATGAACTCGACCTCTTTTGTTTTTGTAAATATGATGAGTTCCTCATTCTTGATTCAGCTTATTATGAATAAACATGTTTGCAATGACAATTAGAGATCGTAGTTGCTTGTGCCATGCTTGATTAGCTATGAGTTATAATGATTTACCTTGTGTGCTAACATGCTATTGAGATGTTTATGATGTGGTATGATGGGGTGGTATCCTCCTTTGAATGATTTAAGTGACTTGACTTGGCACATGTTCACGCATGTAGTTGAAACAAAACCAACATAGCCTTCACGATATTTATGTTCATGGTGGATTATATCCTACTCATGCTTGTATCCAATGTTTATTAATTTTAATGCATGTACATGGCTGTTGTCACTCTCTAGTTGGTCGCTTCCCAGTCTTTTGCTAGCCTTCACTTGTACTAAGCGGGAATACTCCTTGTGCATCCAATCCCTTAAACCCCAAAGTTATTCCAAATGAGTCCACTATACCTTCCTATATGCGGTATCTACCTGCCGTTCCAAGTAAATTTGTATGTGCCAAACTCTAAACCTTCAAATAAACATTCTATTTTGTATGCTCGAATAGCTCATGTATCAACCAAGGTTGTCCTTATCTTCCGTGTTAGGCAGGTTATTCTCAAGAGGAGTGGACTCCGCTCCTCATTCACGAGAAAATGGCTGGTCACCGGGATGCCCAGTCCCATGCTTTATGCAAACTAAATCAAAATTGATTGCAAACAAAACTCCCCCTGGGACGTGATGTATGTTGGAGGCACTCGTTGTTTCGAGCAAGCCATGGATTGATGCTTGTTGGTGGAGGGGGGGTATAAACTTTACCATTCTGTTTGGGAACCGCCTATAATGTGTTTAGCATGGAAGATATCGCCATCTCTTAGTTGTTACGCTGACAATGAAAGTATACCGCTCAAAATACAATTTATCTCTATTTCAAAACCGAGCTCTGGCACCTCTACAAATCCCTGCTTCCCTCTGCGAAGGGCCTATCCATTTACTTTTATGTTGAGTCATCACCCTCTTATTAAAAAGCACTAGCTGGAGAGCACAGCTGTTACTTGCATTCATCACTATTAAATTATATTGGGTGTGACTATGATTGGATCTCTTTTACCATGAATTACAATGTCTAGTCAGTCCTTGATCTTTAAAGGTGCTCTGCATTTATGTTTTGCGGTCTCAGAAAGGGCTAGCGAGATATCATCTTGTTATATCATATTATGATTGTTTTGAGAAAGTGTTGTCATCCAAGATTTATTATTATGACTTGCTAGTTGATTATGATATTGATATGAGTAATTGTGAGACCTGAGAATTATTGCAAATGTGGTTAGTTATGATCTATGCTGAAAACTTGAATGCTGGCTTGACATATTTTCAACAACAAGAGCAAACAGAGTTTGTAAAAGTTTTTCTTTCTTTCAGTTTGTCAACTGAATTGCTTGAGGACAAACAAGAGTTTAAGCTTGGGGGAGTTGATACGTCTCTGTCGTATCTACTTTTCCAAACACTTTTGCCCTTGTTTTGGACTCTAACTTGTATGATTTGAATGGAACTAACCCGGAGTGACGCTGTTTTCAGCAGAATTGTCATGGTGTTGTTTTATGTGCAGAAAACAAATATTCTCGGAATGACCTGAAACTCCACGGAACATCTTAGAAAAAATAATAAAAAATCCTTGCCAAAGATGAAGACCAGCGGGCCCACACCCTGTTCACGAGGATGGGAGGCGGCCCCCCTAGGGCGCGCCCCCTACCTTGTGGGCCCCCTGGATGCCCTCCGACGCCAACTCCAACTCTATATATTTGCTTTCGGAGAGAAAAAACTAGGAGAAGAAATCATCGCGTTTTACGATACGGAGCCGCCACCAAGCCCTAAAACCTCTCGAGAGGGCTGATCTGGAGTCTGTTCGGGGCTCCGGAGAGGGGGATTCGTCGCCGTCGTCATCATCAACCATCCTCCATCACCAATTTCATGATGCTCACCGCCGTGCGTGAGTAATTCCATCGTAGGCTTGCTGGACGGTGATGGGTTGGATGAGATTTATCATGTAATCGAGTTAGTTTTTTTAGGGTTTGATCCCTAGTATCCATATGTTCTGAGATTGATGTTGCTATGACTTTGCTATGCTTAATGCTTGTCACTAGGGCCCGAGTGCCATGATTTCAGATCTGAACCTATTATGTTTTCATGAATATATGTGAGTTCGTAATCCTATCTTGCAAGTCTATAGTCACCTACTATGTGTTATGATCCGGCAACCCCGAAGTGACAATAATCGGGACCACTCCCGGTGATGACCATAGTTTGAGGAGTTCATGTATTCACTATGTGCTAATGCTTTGTTCCGGTTCTCTATTAAAAGGAGGCCTTAATATCCCTTAGTTTCCAATAGGACCCCGCTGCCACGGGAGGGTAGGACAAAAGATGTCATGCAAGCTCTTTTCCATGAGCACGTATGACTATATATGAAATATATGCCTACATTACATTGATGAATTGGAGCTAGTTGTGTGTCACCCTATGTTATGACTGTTACATGATGAACCGCATCCGGCATAATTATCCATCACTGATCCGGTGCCTACGATTTTTCCATATACTGGTTTATTCTTATTTACTTTCCCCGCTGCTACTGTTACAATCACTACATAATACCAAAAACATTACTTTTGCTGTCTTTACTTTTGTTGCCGCTACCACCACTATCATATTACTTTGCTACTAAACACTTTTCTGCAGATACTAAGTTTACAGGTGTGGTTGAATTGACAACTCAGCTGCTAATACTTGAGAATATTCTTTGGCTCCCCTTGTGTCGAATCAATAAATTTGGGTGAATACTCTACCCTCGAAAGCTGTTGCGATCCCCTATACTTGTGGGTTATCAGACACCGCCATGATCTCCTCTTGCCTTTCCCCTGTTTCCCCTCTCATTTGCTCTCGTTAGGTATTTCGCCATGGCCGAGAACCGCCATCCGCCATGGCTATTACAGGGGTAGCCACCGAGCTCCTCGGATTGACCCCGTGGCACATGCCTGCTCCTATGCACGGCCATGCCCGAGCCTGCCGCTCTTCTTCCGCGCCCGCGGGACCACTCCCTCTCCATGCCCATGCCCATGCTACACCGCGTCGGTCGCACTCGCCGCAGCCACCGCACCACTGTGCCCCATGCGACACACACCCTGGCCGCGCGCCACACTCTCGCTGGCTGCGCTCGCCCCGTCTGCTGCCGCCTATCCCTTCGCTCACCCCGCTGTCGCGCCCCTGCCTCGCGCCGCCTCCAGCCGTGGCCATCTTCTGCCGGCCGCCCCCTCAGCCACGCCGGCCGCATCTCTGCGCTCCACCGTTGGCCGCTCGCCTCGCCTGCTGCGTGTTGCTTCCTGCTGCTATGCGCTGCTCTACCGCTAGTACACTACTGCGCCATGCCCTCGACACCGCCGTGGACAAATGTGGTGGAGGGATTGTTAATGGAGTACGAGAAGGAGGTGGCGGAGAAGGTGTGGAGAGGTAGGAGGTCTGGGGCGGTGTCACCTGGCTGCGGTGGAGGTGTTTATGCGAGAAGGAGCCGGAGTGGAAGGAGAGGTCACAATTGGAAAGAATCACAAAAAAAATCATAACTCGGAGATCTCAGTTCAAAAAAAATGCTAATATCCATGGAGGGGTGATTTCCTTCAATAGGTGGAAAACATAGGAAATATTGGTTGTTATCAAGGAAAGGTAAAAAGTTAGGAAAGTTAGGATTTTTGAACTGACTTCTATGCAAATGGGGTTTTATTGTTTGGTAACGTGATATCAGTACCTGCCCATTTGTGACGTGTCTGATTAGGAAAGTTTGCAAATGTTAAGAAACTATTTATTGGGAGGAAAGTTGTGACGTGTCTGTTATTTGTTTCCTAAAACAAATTTCACTAATAAGAGAAATCGATTGGTTTAGATAAGTTAGGAAAGTTGGATTAAAATGTATTATTTGTTTCCTGAAAATTTGTTATTTGTTTCCTAAGACAAATTGAACCAATAAAAGGAATCGATTGATTTGCATAATTTAAGGAAGTTAGATTAAAATGTATTATTTGTTTCCTCAAAATCTGTTATTTGTTTCCTAAGACAATTTGAACCAATAAAAGGAATCGATTGATTTGCATAATTTAATGAAGTTAGATCCGTGATTTATTATACGTTAGGAAAGTTCTGGTTGTAATAAAGAGTGGAGAGAAAAATAAACCGATGGACCAGGGTGGGAGGGGGTGGTGGGAGGAGAGACAAAAAAACCCAATGAAAATAAACCACGGACCAGGGAGGGAGGGGGTGGTGGGAGGAGAGACGAAAAAACCCAACGAAATTAAACCGCGGAGACGATTCACCAACTCGTCCATTAGGAGTAGAGATATCAGTACATGTGTGGTTGTTTTCTTGGGCCATCACAGATAGTAAAATACCTTATGTTCTGGTTGTTTTCTTAGAAGTATCTTACCCAATGGTCAAGGTTGATTATGTTCCATTTTGTATGAGGTAAGTATTTGGGAAACATTTACATGTGGCGCGCCGGCCAAAGCTTCGGCCAGACGCGCGATGTGCGTTCGATGGTGCACATCCCTGCACCCACGCGCGCTAAGAGTTGACTAATCGCCCGGGCCCGCCAGCAACCGTTCCCTTTTTCTTTTTTCTCTGATCTCTTTCCTCTGGTTATCTTCTTCCTCTTGTTCTTTTTTCTTCTATCTTCTGCGCAGGATGTGCTGCAAGCTCAGGCCCGCCATGGTGGAACCGGCGACGCGCCATGTGGACGAGACGAGCGTCATGGCCTGTGGGTGGGAAGCTGCAACCAGTATCCCGTCGGCTACTGCAACTGGGGGCGGCCCATGGTGTTGGACTGGGGTTGGGTGATGCTTGAACCGGAGTCCAGCAGTGCTGGAATGAGAAACCATGGTTGCTACAACCAATAGCTGCCCCCGCTCAGAAGCACTGCAAGGGGTGATCATGGAGTGCTACAATCGGCGCCCTACAGTGCTGGAAGTGGCGTGCGGCGATGATACAACCGCTGCACAGCGATGCTACAATTGGCAGACGACGGGCGCCGATGCTTCAACCCGACATGAAGTTACAACCGGTGGCGAAAAAAGCTTCAGCAGGCATGGTGGAAAACCGTCAACCTCCATGGAAAAGCTTCCGTGATAAAAAGCTTCAACCGACGGTGAGAAAAGCTTCAACCGGCTTCGGGAAGGAAGCTTCACCGATGGTAAAAGCTTCAACCGACAGTTGTAGAAGCTTCAACCGGCGGGTGAAAAAGCTTCAATCGGCTTCGGGGGAAAAGTTTCAACCATGCACACGCCGCTGGTGCGAGCGGCGACGCCAAAAGCTGCGGCAGGCAGCATGGTGGTGATACGACGGCAGCAACTTAGGTGCTGCAATGACAGAGAGACGTGGGGGGGGGGGTGCTGCAATCCGATGTCATGATTCAATCACCGCGCCATAGATAACAGCAATGTTTCCTCCTCGACCCAAATCAACATTTTTTTAGCAAAATGCAGATAACAACAATGCACGGAGACAGCGTTGCATATAACCACAAATCAGATTTCATCATGCCCAACGATACACGACACCGAATTTGAAAAAAAGATACACAGCACAACATTGCTGAATCAACACAGTATATATCAGATGGATTGCGTAGCACTCTCAAACCATGGCATTGTCGTCGGTGCCGACCTCTTCCTCCTCAACCGAGTAATCCTTCAAAAGTGGATTCAGAGGCAAAAACTCTTCGTGCCAGAACTTCCTGTGCTTCTCATCCAACTCGTCAAGTAAGGCTTTATACTCAGCATTTGAGACTGGTTCATCATCATCACTGGAACCGTCATCAGAGTCTGCTGCTGCAGCTTTGGTGGCCTGCTCTTTGGTCTCATCCATGGTTGAGTCGGCAAGAACAATATCTTCCTCGTCGTGCCCGTCAGCCGGCACCTTCCTTTTGGTGGAGCAGATCTTCAGCGGACACTCATCGCCGCTGACAGCCTGCGACGCCGCCATACTTTTGGTGCTGCACGGCTTCAGCGAGGAAGACTCCTCGTTTCCGGCCATAGCTCTAGCGAGGAAGACTCCTCGTTTCCGGCCATAGCTCTTATCTCTGCCCGCCGCCACGAGCGATTTCGATGTCGGGTCGGTGGCTAGGGATTCGTGGGTCGTTTAGGTGAAGGCGGAATTGGGATCTCGCGGAATTTCTTCATCGTGTCGATTTGTATAGAAAAGGTGTTGGCGTGCTTCTGTGCGGACTCCGCTCCGCACGGAGTCCAGTTCACCGTCTTCGTGTCGAACTAATTTTTCCCATCGTCAGGGCCATGGGCCAACAGGCCTTTTCCATTTCCCCTATTTACCCTTTTTGACGAAACCATTCAACTACAACGAGCGCTCCTTCGGGAGCCTTCCAACTATCACTTGGGTGCCTGAGAGCACGCCATTTCACGCGCTCCCAGCCGCCGCCACGTGTCACGTTCTGAGCGCTTCCTTCAGAATTTTCTTTTCTCGCACGCGTTTTCTGCTTTTTAGATGTTTTTTCCGGGTTTTTCGGCTTTTTGGTTTTTCACCGGTCTTTCTTAACTTTTTCACAAAAAATGTTCAAAAAATTGTTGTTGCACGAAAAAATACGTTTGTTTTTTCTTCTTCCGTGAGAGGCACAATTTAGCT
Source organism: Triticum urartu (assembly GCF_003073215.2). NCBI lineage: Eukaryota > Viridiplantae > Streptophyta > Magnoliopsida > Poales > Poaceae > Triticum > Triticum urartu. Next base: position 620,344,567 of record NC_053028.1, read on the forward strand.
TCCGCGAGAGCCATGGTTTTGCATCCGCGAGAGGCACGGCCGTGCCTCTCAGAAATGAAAAAAACACGTTTTCTTTTCTCTTTTTAGCTTTCGCGAGAGGCACAGTTTAGCTTCGGTGAGAGGCAAGATTTTCCTTCCATTAAAAAATGTGTTTCTATTTTTTTCGTTCCGTGAGAGGCACGGTTCTGTTTCTGCGACGTGCCTCACGTAAATGAAAAAAGAACATGTTTTCTCTTTTTTTTTCCTTCCGCGAAAGGCATAATTTAGCTTCTGTGAGAGGCATGGATTTACTTTCGCGAGAGGCACGGCCGTGCCTCTCGAAAATGAAAAGAAAATGTTCTTTTTTTTTCTTCCGTAAGAGGCACGATTTTGCTTCTTCGAGAGGCACAGTTTTGCTTTCACGAAGGGCACGACCGTGCCTCTCGAAAACGGAAAAAACAAACGCATTTCCTTTTTCTTTTACTTTCGCGAGAGACACGATTTTCCTTTCGTGAGAGGCACGGATTTACTTCTACGAGAGGCACAGTCATGCCTCTCGGAAACGTCTTTCAAAAAGGGAAGAAAACGTGCCCCTGATTTGGGTTTTTCGGTGGGTTTTTTCATCCGCTTTTTTTGTGAAAAAAGTTCCTCGAAATCTATCAACATAGCATCTAATTTTGAAGATCTTGACGTGAGGAATTCAACGGTAAAATATGTTTAAGATTTGGACGCACGGTTTAAGAGTTAAAGTGTTTTTAATAAACGGATCTACGAAAAAAGGAAAAACCCTCAGGTTACGACATGTAGCGTACATGTAGTGCTTCACTTGTCGCAACCTGGGGAGATGAGAGTGATCTTTGAAAGAAGTACTCCTTAATTAGTGATTTCGAACCTTGCGTGGTCTCTAATTTTGAAAAAAGAACGAAACCTCAAGGGGAGCTCCCACGATTGGATTTCATTACGAGAGAGTTGATGGAATTAACAAGGAAAATTAGATTGGAAAACCACACACTGTTGGTTAACTATGAAAAAGCCAAGCAAAGCCGGACATGCGGCCACACTACCTAGCTATACTTGGTTTGGGATACCGGTAGACAAGCGAGACAACCATCAAAACACCCAACAATCGACACCTCATTGTTGCCAGAGAGAAGCAATAAACGAAGGGAGGTGGGTCCACACTTGCCCAAACCTAAGTAGGGCACAAACGACTACACCTCTTGCAAAGGCCACTAGCATGTCGATCACACCCAAAACATGTTGGTTTCTTCATCACTTCAGTTGGGAGCATGGTGAGTGGAGGTAGACATTATCGGTCGAGTTGGTGTTGATAAAGAACTTGTATATGGGGGATCTGTTGTTCTGTCTCCATATCCAGACTCACCCTCTTTGACTTCTGAGTTAAGTGCGTCGATGCAGTAAGCTCTATGATGGTTAGGATATATTGGTAGGAAAGGTGGTTGAATTCCCATGCCACTGTGAGTTGGTAGCGGGTTGACTCGGGGAGGGTGGCGGGGGTATGTGTGACGTTTCCGATTTGACCGTACACTAATCATACACGTAAATGTGTATGATCAAGATTAAGGACTCACGGGAAGATATCATAATACAACTCTAGACACAAATTAAAATAATACAAGCTTTATATTACAAGCCAGGGGCCTCGAGGGCTCGAATACATAAGCTCGAATACAAACGAGTCAACGAAAACAACAATATCTGAGTACAGACACAAGTTAAATAAGTTTGCCTTAAGAAGGCTAGCACAAAAGTAGCAACGATCGAAAAGGCAAGGCCTCCTGCCTGGGACCTCCTAACTACTCCTCGAAGTCGAACTCCGCGTAGAAACATCTTCGGGATTCTCTGGCTCCTGGACTCCAACATATGATCGCAATAGCCGGGAAAGGGAAAAAAACAAATAGCAAAGCAACCGTGAGTACTCATCCAAAGTACTTGTAAGCAAGGATCTACACTACATATGCATTGGTATAAATTAAAGAGGTAGTATATGTGGACTGAACTGCAGAATGCTAGAATAAGAGGGGGATAGCTAGTCTTATCGAAGACTACGCCTCTGGTCGCCTCCATCTTGAAGCATGTAGAAGAGAATAGATGGTAAGTTCACCAAGTATCATCGCATAGCATAATCCTACCCGGTGATCCTCCCCTCGTCGCCCTGTGAGAGAGTGATCACCGGTTGTATCTGACACTTGGAAGGGTGTGTTTTATTAAGTATCCGGCTCTAGTTGTCATAAGGTCAAGGTACAATTCCGGGTCGTCCTTTTACCGAGGGACACAGCTATTCGAATAGATCAACTTCCCTGCAGGGGTGCACCACATTTCCCAATACGCTCGATCCCCTTTGTCCGGACACACTTTTCTGGATCATGCCCGGCCTCAGAAGATCAACACGTCGCAGCCCTACCTAGGCACAACAGAGAGGTCAGCACGCCGGTCTAAATCCTATGGCGCAGTGGTCTGGGCCCATCGCCCATTGCACACCTGCACGTTGCGTATGTGGCCGGTGAGTAGACCTAGCAACCTCCATTACAAAGGAAGTTGCGTTAGGCGGTCCAACCCGGCGCGCGCCGCTCAGTCGCTGACATCACGAAGGCTTCGACTGATATCACGACGTCGAGTGCCCATAACTGTTCCCGCGTAGTTGGTTAGTGCGTATAGGCCAGTGGCCAGACTCAGATCAAATATCAAGATCTCGTTAAGCATGTTATTTTGAAGTAACCGCGAACACCGACCAGGGCCAGGCCCACCCCTCTCTTGGGTGGTCTCAACCTGCCCTGTCGCTCCGCCTCAAAGATCCACCCAGAGGGCCGTCGGGACAAAGGTCCTTTTAGCCCCCAATCTGTGAATCACTCGCAAGTACTCTACGAGCCGACCCGACTTTAGTCACCACATGTATCATGTATAAAGTATATAGTATATACCCATGATCACCTCCCGAGTGATCACGGCCCGATAGTATAGCATGGCGGACATACAAGAATGTAGGGCCACTGATGATAAACTAGCATCCTATACTAAGCAATTAGGATTGCAGGTAAGGTATCAATAACTGTAGCAACAATGACAGGCTATGCATTAGGATAGGATTAACGGAAAGCAGTAACATGCTACACTACTCTAATGCAAGCAGTAGAGAGAAGAATAGGCGATATCTGGTGATCAAAGGGGGGGCTTGCTTGGTTTCTCTGGCAAGAAGGGTTCATCGTCGATGTAGTCGATCACAGGGCTACCGACAACGGTCTCGGGGTTTACCGGAAAGAAGTTACGGAGGGGAACACAATAAATAACAGAGCAATCAAAGCATCACAAAGCATAACATGGCAATACGTGGTGCTAGAGGTGACCTAACACAGTAGGAGGTGATACCGGCGAAGGGGGAAAACATCCGAAAAAGTATCCCCGGTGTTTCGCGTTTTCGGACAGACGGATTGGAGGGGGAAATTTGTGTGTTCATTATGCTAGGGATGTGTGGCGGACGAACGGGTGCGTATCCGGATTCGTCTCGTTGTTCCGAGCAACTTTCATGTAGAAAACATTTTCATCTGAGTTGCGGTTTAATTACTATGATTTTTCAAAGTTTAAAAGATTTTTTGAAATTACTTGATTTATATTAAACGAATTAAAAACAGAATACACTTTTATACCCAGGAGGGGCTAGCCACAGTCAATGACATGTGGGGCCAGGGGGCTGGGTTGACCCAATCAATTAGTCCAGTCAGCAGTTGACTAGTCAACTATTGACTGGTCAAACCTAGGCAGTGGGGCCCATGTGTCATTCTCATAGCTTTAGTATTTTCTTTTTTTTTAAGATAACTAGAGGTGGGGTCTACCTATCAGTGTCAGGGGTACTTAAATTAGTTTATATATCTAAACTAAGTTAATGGCCTTGGGCCCACGGGTCATTGGCAGTGGAGGGGTCAATGGTGTTAGTTTAGGGGGGGTTTAACCTCCTAGTTAAACCGGGTCATCCCCCGTGAGCAGAGGCCAAGCCGGCGGCGACCTCGGCTGTGCACGCCCGGGCCGGAGGGTCCTTGGCGATGGGCGGCGGGCGGCGCCGGAAATGGCCCGACGCAGGGCAGAGGCGGCGCGGTAGCTGGGCGAGGGCCCTGCCGGTGAAGGGGCAGCGCGGTTGCGGCCGGCGAGCAGGGCGCAGGCGCGGCGTACGGTGGCGACGGCAGCGTTAGAGGCAGATGGCGGGGCACGGAGCGCCGGTGCGCGCGATGCGGGGCAGGGTGATAGCAGAGGGGTGAGGCGGAGGTGCAGCAGCAAGGGATGCGGCAGGGCGGAGCTCCGGCCGAGGCGGTCTCGGCGAGCATCGGCGAGGCACGGCACAGGGCGGCCAGCGGCACGCGGCGACAGAGGAAGCGAGCAGCAGCGAGCGGAGTAGGAAGCGGCGACGGTTGCTGCAGGGGCGAGGGGCGAGAGAGAGGGGCGCAACCTGCATCGGTGCGGGGTTGCACAAAAGGGCCATCCGCCGTTGGAGTGGGGGAAACGCCGGGCGCGGGGAACCGAGCGAGCTGCGGACGGCGGCGGCACAAGCCAAGCAGCAGCAAACAAAGCAGCGGCAGCGACTAGGCGTAGCACGGGCGGCAGCGGGTGGACGGGCGCGCGCTAGCGTGCGTGGGCGGGCACGTGCGGCAGCAGGCGCGCGTGGGTGCGGGGTGGCTCACACGACGGGGCTCAGGACGGGCGCGGTCATGGCATGCTCGGGGACGGCCCACGACGACTGAATCGAAGCGAGGGAAGGGGATCCGGGGGGGAGGAGCTCACCCTGGTTCTTGTGGATGATTTTAGGAGGTCGGGGGAGTCTCGCAGCAGCGGCAACGACGACGAGGTGGTGGCGGCCGTGCGTAGAAGATGAAGATGACGACGGCTACGCAGCGCCTCGGCTCGAATCGATGCCCGGAACGGACGAAGGCAACCTTGGTGGACCTCCTGGACGTGCTCCCGAGGGACAACGATGATGGTGGCCGTGGTAACAAGGGTGAGACAATGGTGACTGCAGAGCTTTCGAGCTCGAAAATGAGCAGATAAGGAGGGGGCGAAGGGGGGATCCAGGGGGCTGGACAAGGTGGGGGCTTGGGTTTCGATCGACGTCATTATAAGCCCAGGCGGGCAACGTGGAGGGCATCCACGGCCATGGCCGTCGTGGATGTGCGCCACGCACACGCTCTGTGATGTAGTGGGAGGCAGGGGAAGGTTTTGGTGGGCTGGGCCGTGTGGCCACTTATGGCCCAGTGGCACCTTAGATTAGGTCTGTTTCACCCTTTCCCTTTTCTTTGTATTTTTAGATCCTATTTTGTAATAGGTTGGGCCATCAAATGAATTTTGTTATATATGAAACTTGGCACCTAATTCAAGCACAATATTTTGGAGTGGCACATAAAGTTTGGAGGCAATTGGAGTTAAGTAAATAACTAATAATTTTGCAAAGGCCATTTTATTTACTGTTGGAGCACTTATTAATTTCCTAGGGTTTTATCTGTGACTCAAATGATGTTGGTTTCTACATCGTAATTCCTTAGTGAATATTTGCAACCTAACGAACATTTTTAATTCACTGTTTTATGAAACTATACTTTGACTTGTTTTTTGAATTTGTATTTGAACTAATTTTGAAATGAGTGAGGTTTAGCAAAATTTTAATTACGATGACCTGGCATCATTAACAGGGGTTTACTGTAGCTTAACTATCGGGGTGTCACGGTATGGGTCCACTTGAAGTTGAACCGACCTGATACCTATGAGGACAATGATGGTAGATATTTATGGATCTATATATGGTAAACGGGTGAATGGTTGTTGGATCCTTTGAATACAAGGTTGCGTTAGTGCTCGATCGGATCCGACCACTCAAAGACAAGGATCCTCTATTTGGCAGCCGGGGGGGGGGGGGAGTGAGAGCCCATATCTTCCCAATTTTCTAGTTTCAATGGAGAGAAGAACCTATAATTAGCTTTTCGGGAAATTTCCAAACGACAGAAACCAAAAACGAGTGGAGGTTCGATCTCTCTCCCAAACCAATTGGGGATGGTGGAATCTCTTCGTCTGATGACATAAAAACATCCCTTTCCATGTCTTCGGATACAACCCAGAAAGGCTGTAATGATGAAGCTATAGGAGAAGAAAAAGCGTTGGGGGGGGCATGATTGCGGGAGGTGCTTGATATCGGAGAGGCGGGGGTAGGGATGATGGGATCATCCTCCTCTAATGCGCAGGGATATGCTTGATTTGGAGTTTAAGATGATATATGAAATTTGATTCAACAAGTGTGGTGATCCAGCGGCGGAAGCTCGTCGCTACATTATGCATGAGATTTTTATCATTAAATTGTCGATGAGTGGGGTGTTAAATTCTGGGGACGTGGTGGGTGATGCACAATTTATGACCGGTCTGTCAATTAAATAGTTATGTTTTGGGCGAAAATGCTCTTTAGAGCTCGGGCTCCATGGAGCCCGAGTTTGACTTGATCAAAATTCAAATTTTCACATTTCATTTAAAAAAACACACACATACTTAGACATAAAGCATATGTGTGTAAATTTTCAGGACGAAACACCTTAAATTGAGTGCTACACAAAAAGAACAAATCTGAGGCTTTTTAGTAGATGCACAATTCATCCTCAAAGTCCATGAATTTGTCTTTTTTGCAGAGATCGCATTTTAGGGTATTTCATCCTCAAATTTTACATACATACACATAACATCCTTGTTTACTTGTATGATTTTTTTCAGATTTTTTTGAAACTGAAAAGTGCAAATTTTGAATTTTTCAAAAAATCCAGCCACCATGGAGGCCGAGCTCCAAAACGCCCTACTCTGTTTTGGGGCTCGTTGAGGCGTAGTTACCCAAACAACAGGTGGCTTGGCTGCCCCCGAGCAAGTGGAAACCCTATATTAAAGCGCAAGTTTGTCGTTTTTGCCACCACTGTCTATTGAGATAGGGTCACCGGGTTAGTATCCTCCTGGCTTAGCCCAGGGGCGGAGCTGGGCCCCGGGCACCCAGGGCCCAGGCCCGGGGCATGGAATTTCTGCTAGGCTGTTATATATGTATGATATTCTGCAGGCCCGGGGTACAGCCCAGTAAAATGAAGGACCAGAGCGTCATGGGTTATCTCACCGCATGCCAAGGGACGCACGCACGAGGAGACCTCCCACTCGCGCACGCATGTGACAGGAAAATAGGAAACTGACGGACGCACGCACAACACGAATCTGTCGATTTCTCAAAGAAAGAAAAAACCCATCACGAATCTGTTAGGAGACGCCAGCGACCGCGTAGCCGCCGCCGATCTAACTCGCATGCGACGCACGCAAGATCAATCTGCAAAGTCCAAACTCCAGCACTTGCGCCGACACCGCCGTCCATCGGCGTCTCGGCCACCGCCGTACCGCCCTCCTGTGTGGCTCTGCGCTGTTCACCCAATCGCCTGGCGCGCCTAGCTTCTTGACTGCCATACCTACCTTGATATTTTTTTGATGCTTTCCCGGTTTCCCCTCATGCTTCCACTTGTATCATGTTCTACAATGTTAGTGTGAAATCTGTCTTAGTGTGTATCACTCCAAAGTAAAATTTAATTGGAATAATGTGAGTATCAAGTCATATATCTAGTGTATTATTGAACTCATATTTATCTAATTGCCCATTTCATTTCATATTGTAGAAAGAGAAGATGAAAAGATTTTTTTCACCGGTCTCCGGAACGAGTGTGTCTACACTTATCTTTTCAGATGGAGGGAATCAAGCAACTGAGGGGGTGAGTTTTTAGATTTATATCAATCATAATTGTTTCACTTGATGTTTACGCCTTCTCTTATGAAATTTTGCTTTTAATGTCTTGAAGGTGTTGGCCCTTCTTCCACCGATGATGAGGTTATGTGAGGCACTGATGAAGCAAACCATTGATTTGATACTCTTTTTTATCACATACTATTCTTTGTAGTTCTTCACATGTTTTTACCTATTTTGTTGTATCGTTAAGCATTGAGCTAAAATTCTTAATTTTTCATGCAATTGAGCCATATTTTGTCTGGGTATCTTTTGTGGTAGCTAAAAGCCTTGTAAACGTCAAGTTTTTAACTTTGGGAAAAAATCTTTTTTTTGGCCCGGGGCTTGCTCCAATCCTGGCTCCGCCACTGGCTTAGCCTACAAATCTATTGCACAAGAGTCTTTTGCATAGGAGAGAAGGGAATAAATCCCCGAGACACCACCTCACCGGGAGAGTGACCATCGAGCTATCCTGGCATGAAGACCTTGCCATGTTTAGGCTTAAAGCATCTGCTCGGCACCTCTAAGTGGGCAATGAATCCACCTAGTGTTACCACTAAAAGGCCAGAGATGGCAGCTGACGAGGAAGGTCGAGCTTCCTCCACGTCTTCGTTGGCGACACTCACAATTACCCCACATCTTTAGTCATTCCCATCCACACACCCCTAGATCAATAAAAGTAGAGAGACAAACCAATGTGGTGATGCCCTCTCACATCGTCTTCCCAATATCCAAATCAGAGTTGTTCACTTACTATTTGGTCCATACATGTCAATATTCCCCCCTCCTAAAGATTATGCCCGATTATTTGCCTTTTGGTTATTTTTAGAAAAGGAGGTGTGTTACACCGGGCATCAACATCGATTGATGCGCATAGCCATTTATTATACAATTTTTAGGGCATTACATAAATAGATAAAAAGGACACAACCAAGAACAATACATTTGTACATAAGACTCTCATGCATTACTAAACCTAGTTCTATGCTACCATATAGCCCGTACGGCCATCTCCAATTGCTGGCATCCAAAGTCTAGAAGCCCCGAGCCTCCACATGCTGATGTAAGTACTACATATGGATCCGGTGCGTAGCTCGTGGATAACCGGCCTGCAAAAGAAATGGAAACTTTGTCATTGTTAAACATAAGGCTAATAATATCACTTGGATTTCAGCCTTAAGTTTCTCATCCACCCCACACAACTAATTCCCTAACATATTAGAGATACTAGTAGGCGCTGGAATATTAAACAAGACATGGACCGTCTACGATAACAAGCGCATGAATGGGCACAATAGGAAGAAGTGCTCGATTGTTTCATCCTCGTCACGAAAACATCACTTTTTACTACAATTCCAGATATATTTTGCTAAGTTATCCTTAGCCAACATGATTGCCCCGCAAAAAACATGATTGTACAAATATATACCTACTAATAAAGCAAGGTGCGTTTCGCCAATTTTTTCATCCGTTCACCGCCGAAAAGAACTTTTTTTGCTATCCGAGGTGGTACTAATTTTCTATGCCTTTGTTTGCTAAAAAAGAATTTCCGTACATGGGCTGCGCACTCTGGCCCAGCGAAGCCAGCCCACTTATTTGTCTGGCCACGCAGCTGATGAAATACTATTTCCCGCACTCGGCGATAAATAGTCGAGTTCTACACAGGACAACGAATATTGGGCTAGCCCATTTTTCTTTCTTTCTGTGTTTTACTTTTATTATTTTTATTTTCTATCTTGTTTTTCCCTTCCAATTTTATTTTTATTTTATCATTTATTTCGTAATTTAAAAATTCTCAAAATACATTCAGAATTAAAAAACAATTTTTTGAAAATGTTCAGAATTCCAAAATTTTCTTGCTATTTTAAAAAATATTCAGAACATGCAAAAAGTTTCAGATTTTTGCAAAAAAAATACTTTTCAAAATTATTCGAGATGTCTAAAAAGAAACTGGCATTTCAAAAAATGCATCAAATTAAGAAAATATTATTGATTTATTTAAATTGTCACAACTAAAAATGATCTTCATTTAGAAAAGATACACATTTTCTAAAAATCTTATGAAACACATGTTCCAATTTAAAAAAAATCAAAAATTCAAATAATGTTTTACTTCTATTTTATTCTCCTTTCCCTATCTCTTTCTTCCCTTCCAAGTTTATTTTTCTTTTAGTATTTATTTCTTAAATTAAAAACTCTCAACAAAATTCAGACTTAAGAAAAACAATTTTTTGAAAATGTTAAGAATTCCGAAATTTTGTTGCTATTTTGATAAATGTTCGGAACATGCAAAAACAATTCCCGTTTAGAAAAAAACAATTATTGTTTTAAAAAATTATTCGAGATGTGTTAAATGAAAATGGCATTTAAAAAATGCTCCAAATTCGAAAAATATTCTTTTTTAGTGAAATTTGCACAATTAAAAATAATGCTTTGTATAAAGATACACATTTTCTAAAAATCTTATGAATCTTCAACGCATGTTCCCGTTTTAAAAAAATGTTCACAAAGTCAAATAATGTTAATGTTTTTATAAAGAATTTGGTATTTTCATAAAATGATTTTGAATTTTAAAAGATGTTCCTTTTCTTATTTTGTTCGTGTTTTTTTAAAGTGTACATAACTAAAAAAAACTGTTCCGTATTTAAAAAATTGTTCATGTCTCCTAGAATATTTAGAAAATTCATACCTTAAAATCCCCTCGATCGAAAGGATTGAAAGGAAAAGTAGATTGAATAACTCATGTGCCTTATGTGACGTATGGTGACGTAACAAAACTCCTAAATGCTCTCGATTAATGAATGGAAAAATAGCGGATTGATTCTTTCACACGCGGCGAAACCGAGAAGCTAAACGTTCTTTTTTTTCGTGTGCACATAAGATTTTGCTTGCACATATAATTGCACTGACTTTAAATACATAATATTTATCTTCCGTTGCAACGCACGGGCATATGTGCTAGTATATACCAATCCAAAATCCTGATCTTAAGGGGGACTTTTACCTTCCTTTTTTCCCAATAAAATATTGTCATTTGTCAAATCAGCGTACATATACTAAGAGGCGTATCTCTGAGCCAAAAATCCTCGCCAAACCTATCATTGTTACCATTACCAACTTGGAAGGAACCCTTTGAAAGAATTCCACTTTAACTCACACGAGACCTTTCCAGAATGGAGAATTTGTAGGTTTCACTATCACTTGTAACAGCGTTTTGGAATTAGTGATTTAATTCGCAACAGCTCTTACTATATATATGCCCATACCCATCATTTAATAGTTTGAACATTTGGTGAGCAAACATTTATTTATTTTATCTCCGAATCTCCACCCTGAGACCACCTGTGTCTTAGGTCGGAAAGTACTGTTTTAAATAGTTAGCTGTACGTTATTTGCGCCAGCTTATGATTGTCAGATTAACAGAAGAATCTGGTTTTGTAATATTCCAGTCTTTTGCGACCTTCCTTATGTACCTTGGAGAATGACAACATGAACATCGACATCCCTTTCGCTGTCGAAGTTGACTGGAATATTTTTCTTAAACATGTCCTCTATACCATCCCACTCCTTATTCAGGAGCTTACAGATGTGGAACCAATATAATGAAACAGGAACGTCCCCACTTCGCCTTTCTGATAGCTCACATGAGTAGGCTCTACCTTTTTTAAATTCCTCTGGTCCTGTTCAAACTACCTATATTCGACATGTTTTCATATATGATAAATGAAACATAAGTATGTAATGTATTTACCTTGTCATGTCAGAAATATGCTATTCAAAAACGCATATCCAGCGACCACCCCACCTTCATTTAGTGAAGCTGCTTTCGTCCTCAACAAATAACCGCACTGATCATTTATAATGACCTTGTCTTTGTTCCTATATCCATGAAATAAACAATTTTATGAAGTGTTAAATATGTCAAATATTACAATGGCTGATAATGTATTACCTCAGGTAGGCTCCAAATATTCCAAACTCAGAAACCACATTATCCCTAACAAAAGTTCCCTCACGGACAAGATAGCTGGGGGATGTTGGTGGGAATATCCTTTGCATTAAGATGTATGCTGCAATTTCATTGCTTCCATCCTTCCGAAGGCGAATCAACGTTTCACGCAGATTATCACCGTAAATGTTGTTCCCTGAATGGAATATCAGGTTTACTCATCGATCATTAGTGTCCAACATTTTGGCTGCGTAGTGAGATTGAGGTAATACCTCCACCCTCCCTTTGTGGTTTGAGAACAAACAACTCCGGTGATTCAATAGCGGAATTGACTATATTGTCAGTCTCCAAACTCCACAATCCTGCGAAGCATTTTCGTACATTTTCGATGTCGGATTTGTTGTCAAGAAACCTAGTATGAAATGCAGGGTCAGAATAGCAATCATGTGTAGAAGGAACCATTGATAAAAATAAATAGCAAGTACCATTAGATATTTTGTTTTATGTTCTTTTTTACTTGACTTCCAATTATCTGTGTAGTCAAACTATCTGAACTTCTGAAGTTTGACCATGAATGGACTGAATGCTATATAGACTATTTACAAAGAAATCATATCATTATATTAGTTTTTTTCTTCATATAATTACATTTTTAACAATATATTATTATTACAGTAAACCTGATAGTTACATTTTTATTATGTGGTTTGGTATTAAGTTTTAGCGAGTCATGTGTCACTATGCAACAATAATGAAATGGGATTACCTTTCAAGCACTTTTTCCTTTGCCAGTTCTTGCTGAATCTTCTTTGTACCGACAAGATGGTGTGCTATTGATGGGCACTTAATAGAAGAAGAACGCTCGATCAAGAGTCTTGCTCTCCATTCCTTCAAGAAAAAATGCAGCGGTTGTTTGAATAGCAGCTACTTCAGTAATTCTGTTGAACTACGGTAAACAGTACTAGACAAAATCAATGCTGAAGTTTTATGTTTGTGCTTGCACATCTATGTTCAAAGTTTATATCCCATCAAAAGAATGAACCATTCAACACATCAAAAGATTAACCGTATATCAAGTTTAATCATAGTAAAACGAAAGATAGACATACAGCTTCTGATGGGTAATCAGCCGGTGAGTAGCCTGCCCTGAAGTAAACTACTGCAACTGGGCGTCCATTTCTGAATGACAAAACAAACAGAGTTATATGTTGCTCAAATCATGCATGGCGACATCGCAAGTAACATTCTTGTAGAGAGAAACCTTACATCACGAGCGTCCCATCAGGACGAAGATCCCCCTCCGCTTCTATTTCTGCCATTGTCTTGCGAATAGTCGTGACCCCATACGTGAAAACAGAAGTTAAGGAAAAAAATTATACATATGCATGTTGTGACCTTTTTTGAAATCGAACGAGATTCCTTTGCATTTTGTATTAGTGGCATTTAGTATAAAGCTACAAGATGGCATTAGCATAGACTGAAGGATATATTTCTCTCAGCGCGACCGTGATCCAGTACTGGTCATACATGTACCTTTCTTCTGCTTGAACAACGACCAGAACTACTGCGCTGAATGAGGAAAACTTTTAGTTAGTATAGAAGTCTTAAGAAGGTACATGTCTGCATCAAATTAAACACGTAACCTTTGGTTGTTGTACTCGGCCCATGCAGTGGCTAATGCTTCGGCGTGCTGGGTTATCGCAGTGTTTCCAACAACACTAGCTGGATCCAAACCAAGTTCCCTCTCATGGTGTCTGATCAGATTTCTGCACGTTGCATTCAGATTGGTATTGTCATCAAATGGTTCAATCAGCTACCCATTTTAAAAAGGCAAGAGGTATTCACGGGGTGACCTCCCCCCCCCCCCCCCCCCCCCTGCGGCCGCGCCGCGCCGCACCGGGGCCTCCCCGCCTGCCCTCCCTCTCCCCCCGCCGCCGCCGCCGAGGGCATCGCAGGCTAAGCCCGCGGGCCGCAGCGGCGGCGGCGGCAATCTTCCTCGGCTGGCGATCGGATCTGGGTGGCGGCGACCCACTCCGGCCGATCCAAGGGCGATGGCGCAGGCCGGTGGCGACCAGGGTTGTCGTGCTGGTGGCGGCGACAAAGAGATCACGTCGATGGTTAGGAGTGTCCGATCTGGATCCCATTCGTATCTGGATGGTGGTTACTCGAGCCGTCGTGCGCATCATTTGTTCCGGCGCGGCAAGCGGCCTCTGGACTAGGCACGCGACACGGGGACGTCAGGGGCTCCGGCCCTTGGCGTGGAGGTGGTGGCCATCTTCTTCGCCGGAGGTGGTCGGCTAGATGGTTGTGGATTCTCGCATCCAGTCCCGGCGTACAGTGGAGAGACGGGGCTGCCGGTGAAAACCGTGCTATGACTCGGGTCATGGCGGGCGATGGCGGCGTTTTTGCGTCGTTATCTTGTTGAAGACATCGCCTCTGCAGCTTCTGTCGACTTGCCTGCGCTGCTCTGGGTGAAAACCTTGATCCGGAGTTTTCGGATCGGACGATGGCGGTGCTTTTGGGGTGTCGTTTTCCCTCATGGGGGCATCGTTTTTTGAGCAGCAGCTGGATGCAGGATCAGAGGACGGACTCTTTGGTGGAGCGGTGCGGCATCTCACTCATTGATGGCGGCAGGTCTCGGCGGCATGGCGCTGTGGTGACTCTGCGTCTGATGCGCGGAGATGGACTCGCGCAGAAGGGTGACGCGGTTTGGCGTCGACGGCAGTTAGACCGAGCAATGTAGATGCAACAGTACAACTCTGAAGATGGATTGGTGGCAGGTGGCTGCGGCGGCCTCAGACCCGGCAGGCGTCCTGATTGAGGAGTGCACCGGACTAGTAGGTGACCCATACCCGGCAGGCGTCCTGGATGGGACCTCAAGTCTTAGATGTTAGGTTTGGCTGCAAGGTCTGTTTGGTATTAGGCCAGACTATCAGCATTCCTTCATCTCTTGGATAGGAGTAGCGACACTTTTGTTGCCTAGACGGTTGCTTCAGTCTTACTGTTGTATGACTTTGTAAGGTCTTGTGTGAATAATTAATAAGGTGGCTGCATGCATCGTCCAGATGCAGAGGCCGGGGGTCCTCCTCCATTTCCAAAAAATCAAATGGTTCAATAGAAATATCCAAATATACTTCCACAACATATGTGAGAATTTGCGCAGAGACAATAAATAAACTCCGATATACTCCCTCCGTTCCTAAATATAAGTTTTTTTAGAGATTTCAATACGGATTACATACGGATGTATATAGACATATTTTAGAGTATAAATTCACTCATTTTGTTTCGTATGTAGTTTATATTGGTATCTCTAAAAAGACTTATATTTAGGAACGAGGGAGTATATGGAATCTGACCTGTGGAGCTCAGATACACCACAAGCAAGACCATTGGAGGATGTGGAGATCGTGTTGAGCTCCACTTGAAGAAGCTTGTCCGTTGCCCCATCTACCATGTAGTCTGACCTGGTTAGACCCAACTGAATGTCCTGAAATATGTATCCAAAACCACATCATTGTGAGTTTTTGATAAAAATCTCATTGCTGGAGTTAACCTAAGAATAACATTTAGTTGGATAGAGTTAGCACTTAGTAGTAACCTTATACATTTCACGTGTAAGCAACACACTTACCTCTTTCTTGTTCAGTTCCATCATCTTCGAGTGAATATCTAGAAGCCTCCTAGTGAATGGATCCACTTCTTTTGTCCTGGATGAGAAATATTGATTTTCACAAATTATTTGAATCCAAGAGCATATACACTTTTAAATTCTGATGTTTGATTCTCTGAGAAAATAACCTCGCCAAAGTCTGCTGCAAGAAGTCTCCATCGAGGCTGACACGGTGAACGAGCTCATTGAAAAGTGGAGCCAACTCAAGCGCCTGCTCCCAGTAAACCTTTGGGAATGACATTGGCAAGAGAGCAAACGGAGCATGGAGCAGACCAACACCGGGTGCCTTTCCTGATCTCTGCATGCACCCCGTGACAAATTACGTCACAATTCTAAAAAATAATTCGTGAAAAACTCAAAAACCTTGTGTCTCAATGCATTGATAGAAAGATGAGTTTGTACAAGCATGAAGAATGGCGAATGGCAACACCCAAAGATTACAACATGATGCCTCTAATCGTTGGAGACTATCATCATGGGAAGCAACGCCACGGCACCCCTTTGTACCCACCGCCGCCCATTAATTGCCTCACTTTTGTCTTGAACATGTGAAGTAGGTGAGCTAAGATGAGTTGAGCGATGTCAAAGATGATCGTGTTGCGATGCTTTCAAATGCACCAGGTTTTTGTCAATCTTTCACATGCCCATCCAAAGAAAACCTCTCAAGTTTTTGTCAATCTGCTTATGGGTCTTCTTATTTATGACTAGGAACACTAATTGGCGCAGATTTTTGACAAAGAGTAAACTTTTATTAGCTCAAAATGAAGCATCAAAAGGATACAAACATAATGAGCATACATGACCTAGTTGACCAAAGTGTTGCGTCCTGCCTTTGACATCATCTACCATCATGGATGCTCTGCAAGTGGGAAGGTGATTCATGATCTTGTCGATCAAGGATTGGAGTGCCTCACTCGAGGGCTTCCTGATCGGCAGAAGAATCCAGAGGTATCTGGTCGGAAAGGAATAGTTCTGGCTATAAACCTGGGTGCATTGCACCCTTGATGAACAGTAAAAATGAAAAAAAAATCTGAAATTTGTTGCATCTGAGATGCTCAAATACTTTAGGTTCTTGCAAAAATTCATGGAGAAATGACATCCAAGAAGCTTCACACAAGAAAAACAAAATCAACACTCAAAAGTGCTCAAAGCTTTGAGCACTATTTTCGTTTCTAGAGCTCCCCTGATGTCATTTTGCCATCAGATTCTCCAAACGTAAACATTTGTGCATCTTTGAAGCCACAAAATTTCTGACTGATTGTTTTTGTTTCTTTTTATATATATTACTGTCAATCAAGGGTGCAATGCACCCAAGTTTACAAAAACCAGTCTCGATCGGAAAAGGAACTAGCTGACACTCAATAACCGATGGAGACAACGAGTCACCGAGTCAGGTGCCGAACACTTGACAAAGCTATAACCTCCCGGGGCCTCATCCTCTGAACAACCGATGGAGTCACCAAGCACATAGCAAATCTGTAATGATTGACCTGTTACAGTAAAACGAAGGCAATCCCCATGAGACCGTCCATGGCATGAACATTTTACACTCTTTCCAAGAGCAAAAACATTTTGCACGCAAAGATGAACAACACTAGCTAGGCCAGTTCATCAAGCTATTGTGCTGCACCATTCATGCGTCCTTTAATGTTTCTCCTCCCAGCACTTTATCAAATTTATTTGGGACATGGTTAAATGAGGTAGGTCCTAAGACAGTGGCACATATTCGAGCAGGAGTGTGTGCATTACTTTGGGCCATATGAAATTGTCGAAATGATGTCGTCTTTAACAGACAAACTACCACAAATTTTGTGCAGGTTATCTTCAAGGCGTCTGCTTGGATCCATGTGTGGTCGTTACTCAGCCATGCAAACCACAAGGAGCTTATGGATATTGGGTGCAACCGTTGGGAGACGGTCACAGGGGATACTTACAAGTTACAACCGGTTTAAATGCCGGTCCAACAATAGGATATGTGTCTAGTCATCTTAACCTTTTCGTTTCATCGGATTGTTTGAGACCTTGCTTTGAACCTGTTATTTTGTTTAGTAAAATAGATGTGTGCATCATGTGATGCAGAGGCCGAAGGTCTTTCTCCTTTTTGAAAAAAAAGCCAGTTCATCAAGCTACCTTGACGTACGATTAATTTGCATGGCCGGACGAGAATGGTCCCTACGTCTACTCTCTATCACCCATATGCTTCTAGAGTAGTATAGGTTGATTGAGAACCAACATAAATCAATCCTCTCTTTGCCTATTTTTAGTGTGTGGCATTAGTTTAGTCCCAAAATGCACGGCCAAATATTCCCCTTTTGTTGCCATCACCAGCAGTCACTGTCGTTATGTCGTTGTTAGTTGTTACACCAACAAGTTGGTGCTCCTCGTGCGCCTCGTGCGCCTTTTTTTAATTGTGCTGAGAGATACATATGGATCACAAATCGTCTATCTAAAAAATTGATGTGGATGGCAATACTCCTATATTGGGCAAGTTGTTTTCGTGCGGGTCTACCAACAATTTCTTTACCTGGCATAATTTCAGCTTGTTGGAGTTAATTAGAACCTGAATCTCTAGTTCTCTTTCTTCCTTTTTTGCAGGGAGAATCATTAGATGTTCTTCACTTTCTCCCCAGAGGTGTGTCAGCTTAGTTTCTTCAAAAAATGAAAAAACGAAGCCCATCGATGCAACAAATTATAAGTACTCTTCAGTGTAGTACTACCTAATCATTTCAAACTTCACCTCTAAACAAATTACTTAATGGACGAGGTGCTCATAGGAATAGGGTGTGCGTGTGTGCATTGATAGGGGTGAGTCACTAGTAGAAAAGGGGGCTTTGGTCCAGGCCGGGTAAGCCCATTAGTCCCGGTTCAGTCCAGAACCGGGACCAATGGGTGCATTTATCCCGGTTCGTGCGGCTAAGGCATTAGTCTCGGTTCACCTGGGCCCTTTAGTCCCGGTTCGTGCCAGGAACCGGGACTAAAGGGTGCGATGCCCATTAGTCCCGGTTGGTGGCACCAACCGGTACTAAATGTTAGACCTTTAGTCCCGGTTGGTGCCACCAACCGGGACTAATAGGCTTTGAGGCATTAGTACCGGTTCATGGCACGAACCGGTACTAAAGGTCCCATTTTCAAACTCTCCCCCCCTCCCCCCCGTGGACCGCCTTTTCAGTTTTAGAAAAAACAAAAAAAATGATGGAAATGTCAAAAAAATAAAATAAAATAAGTTTCCCATGTGATATGTGGTCTAGTTGTTGGGAAAATTTACAAATATGAATTTCGACTTTATTTACAAAATCTCTCTGGAATTTGTAAAATGGGCATAACTTTTGCATACGAACTTGGATTAAAAAGTTTTTTATATGAAAAATCATCTACTCGAAAAGTTACATTCAATGGAAACCGCCTACGGCCTGTTTGCAAATTTGTAGAATCCTCAAATTCCAAAAGGAAAAAAAGTTATGCTCAAATTTCAGTTTTTTAAAATTTTCATTAAATCTGGTCAAACTATGGTCAAACTACTTATTCAAGAAGTATTAGTGTTACTAAACAATTATTCAAGAATATTAGTGTTATTAAATAATTATTTCAGTTTTTTTGAATTTTGGTCAAATCTGGTCAAACTGTGGTCAAACAATGGTCAAACTACTTATTTAAGAAATATTAGTGTTACTAAAAAATTATTGTTTTTTAGAACAATAGTTTCAAAGTCAAACAGTGAAATGTGTGACTTCATGCTCAAGCTAAACTCCTGAGGGTTAATAGGATTGACATCTTACTATTGTTAGGAAAACAACGAGTGCAGACTTCGAAACGAGGGAGAATAGAACCCGGAAGTTAAGCGTGCTCAGGCTAGGGGAGTGGGAGGATGGGTGACCGTTCGGGAAGTTAGAGGATTTTGAATGATGAGGGGTGATTAAAGATTAGAGGTTAAAAAAATTTAGAAATTTGAAAATAAAAAAAATCAATTTTTTTTAAAAAAAATTTAAAAAAATTTAGAAAATTTCCTTTAGTACCGGTTGGTGTTACCAACCGGGACTAAAGAAGGACTAGTGTAAGTGTTAAAAACGCTCTTATATTATGGGACGGAGGGAGTAGTTACTTAATAGACGAGGCAAATCTTATGCCTCTGTTTCAAAAAATAATAATTTGTTCCAAACTTCTATGAAGCGCATAAATGGTTTCTCGAGCTTCTATCAAAACTAAGCCAGCCGGTCAAGTATGCAAAATAAAATGATTGCTCGTTTCACAATCATTGTATGCTCCCGCAAACAGCCACAGATGTATCAATGGTAGTACAGGAGATTACTGCGTTAATAACCATGCAGCTTGTGCTCTGCAGTCTGCACTCGTAGCAACGGGCAAACTCCAACGAAAGAAATGGGCTAGGAAGGTCACGTCACCGGGTGGTTCTTGTCGCCGACGACGAGGCCGTGCTGCGAGCACCAGACGAGCGCCTCCTCCACGAGCTC
The DNA here is from genome assembly GCF_003073215.2 of Triticum urartu. Taxonomy (NCBI): domain Eukaryota; kingdom Viridiplantae; phylum Streptophyta; class Magnoliopsida; order Poales; family Poaceae; genus Triticum; species Triticum urartu. The sequence goes on from NC_053028.1 coordinate 620,364,426, forward strand.
ATCCACCAGCTCCGGCGGGACCGCCAGCTGCTCGAACCGCCTCTCGTCACCCTCCGACGTTGCCGCCACGGGCGCTGCTGTCCGGACGGCGGCGCACCGCGCAGGACGCAAGCACGACGAGGGCGACGTCCTCGCGGCAGCCACGGAGCGTGGGCACACGGCGATCACATTGGCAGAGCCGCTCAGGCTCGCAGCGCAGGGCATGGAAGCGCTGGTAAATGCGTTGGCGGCCGCCATGGTCAATCGCCGGTGGTCGTGGGGGTGTCTTGCTTGATTCGTGGGGTTCCACACTTCCACTGGAGTGAGGAGCAAGCGGAAGCAGCTCATATATAGAAGAAAGTGGGGGCAGATGAGATGGGAGAAGAGAAGGGGCAATTATATGAGGTATACATGGAAGGCATGTGTTATGATAGAAACGAGACGTGGATGCACGTAACGTAGGGACAAGCAGGGAGAGTGAACGTCAGTGCTCATTAGCCACGCGTGATGATAGTTGACAATGTCGCACGCGGATCGCCACACACCGATTCAGTCCACATCATCCCTTCCAAGTGAGGTGACTTGCTGATAAGTATTTTGTCGATCCAAACAAATGCGTGTCTCCCTGCCTTCCGTTGTTGTGGTGCAGAATTTCAGATTATTGCGCCAACATCGACCACCAACCCGATTATTCTCAAGGCCTGATGGTAGCGAACAGGGCAATGATTACGAAGGTTGAGAGCCTGACAGGAAGGAGTGTGCTCCGCGCATTTGGAAGGACTGGAATGCTACAATTTTCATGAATGATCACAGTTCCGTTACAGCCTATTTTCAACACCCGTGAGGATATGAGAGTTAGAAGGCTGGCCTCTGGCAGAGTAGTGTGTAGTGCAGGATGTTGGACCACCCCCCCCCCCCCAGCTAGGCAAAGACTAGTGTATATGGAGCATATATTGGTTCGCTTCTTCTCCTCTAATAGATACTACCTCTATAACTAATTAAATATAAGACGCTTTTGTACAAACTACAAAAATGTCTTATATTTAGTTAGAGAGGAAGTGCTAGAATGCTCCCGTGAAGTTTTCAGAAAAAAAGGTGTACTATCATTTAGTTAGATTTGTCAGTTTACAAACACCCACTCTCCCTCATCCGTTGTAAGTGGTGATGACATCGATGCACATGATGACATGTTGGCAAACTACTCCCTTCGTTCGGAATTACTTGTCTCGGATATGAATGTATCTAGAACTAAAATACATCTAGATACATTCATTTCTGCGACAAGTAATTCCGAACGGAGGGAGTATGTCTTAATAGTTGTAATGCTCGTGTTTCTTTTGAAAATAACAATAATGAAATGACTGTGACAGGTTGAACTCAACTAGCAAAGTCAGCAGGTGGCAGCACGCAGTGCTTCAAAGTAATCATATGTTTACTGAATTTTGAGAACAAAATGTAGCTGGCGCAATTATGATCGCCTTGAGGAGCTAGCCAATAGTTTTACATATATATCCCCTCCAAATCTACGCGGTTCAGTGGTGGGCTGGGTTTGATTCGCTCTTGTTTTGGCTAATGGATCTGTTGTACTTTTACTAGACAAAACGAAGCCAAAATGACAAACAGGTAGGTGTACCCCCATGGGACGGTCCTGCATGCATGGCATACACATTTTACACTCTTTTCCAGAACAAACCATTCTAGAATCCGTCGCCTATCTAAAAAATTGTCTCCGTCAACCTATCACCCACATGCTTCTGAAGTAAAAGATGTGATTGAGAAATTTTCCTATTTTTAATTGTGGCATTTTTTATATTAGTCACACAATGGCATCGACAGGTTTCCCTTTCTTGCACTGCTGCTCTGGCCCTGTCACTAGTCGGTCATTGTGCTACTTCGCTGTCACACAAACTAACAAGTTGGCAAAGCTGTGACTAGGACACGAGCCCCCCTCATGCACCTCGTGCGCCTTTTTTTATGCCCCAGGATATGTGTGGAGCAACCGTCTATCTAAAAGTGACGCAGACGTACAATCCATCCAGCGACGCATCATACCATGTTGGGCCCTCGATACTGGACAAGTTGTTTTCATGCAGGTCACCCCTCAAAAAAAAAAAAAGCGACCCTCGAGAATCAATCAGTGGTTGGATGATCAGAAGGGTGTGGTTGTATCATAGTTTTGGGTACCGCCTGAGAAAAACGGATACAGAGCGGTAACCGAGTTTCTCGCTGCCCCACGAGAAATACCTATCCCGAGCAAAAAATACCGAAATTTTTGAATAATCTGAATTTGAATGCTCAAGGTCAAATAAATTGTCTTTGTTTCTCTTTTGAGACAACTCCCTTACTTTGGCGTAGTGGTGACCATATGTTATTCGCGTTGAGAGGTAGCTGGTTTGAGTCCTCCTTCCGCATTTTTTTGTTCTTTTTGTTATTTTTCAGAATATGCAGTAAAAAACGTGAAAAAATGACGGCCAAAGAATTGAACTCAGGACCTCTACACAGATAAGAGCATCTTCAATAAATGGTTCATATATAAAAATACCTAATTTTTGAATCGTTTTGAACAAAAAACGCTGCTCCAACAGACGGTCCATATGCAAGAAAATTTGGACCGCGGGCTCCTCGTGATATAAAATACAACACCCAGCGGTGCAAATATACATCACAAGATGCATCTGGTCCAAAACCAGCCGCCGCCCGCGAACGCCCAACCGCCACTTCATTTCCTTTCCCGCCCGCGCCCGTCCTGCCGCCCGAAGAACAGGCCGGCCGGAATCCGCCGCCGCGACCGCCCAAAACCTCGCCGTCGGCGCCGCCACCATCCCACATCCCCGCCGCCGTCGCCCCCGTCGCCTCCCCGCCGCCGCCCGGACGCCACCGAATCGGGTGGCAGCCGGCGCGGGATTCGGTCCCTCCGGTGGTTCGGCTGCCGCGGTAGGCCTTCGCCGGGTCTTATAGGCTGCCGCCGACCTCCTCCCGTCGGCCGTGAGCATGTCCACGGCCGTTGCACCGGCCACACGACCGCCGCACCAAGCCCTCCACCCGGCTGCCGAACTAGTCTTCGCCGCCCGCCGAGCTCCTCTTGGCCGGCCTCCTACCTCATTTCTTATCACCGCCGCCATCCGGAGCCGACCGCAGCCGTCCGCAGCAGCCAATCCAACCGGTGGCCAGCGGCTGAACAACAGTCGGGCGGCTGCTGGCCAGTTTTGGACCATGAATTCGGACCATCTATTGGAGTTGCTTTTTTGGACCATGAATTTGGACCATCTGTTGGAGTTGGCCTTTTTTCGGAGCTCCAAAACGCGCTTTTTGGCGGTCCAAAATTTACATTTTCGATTTTGGACCGTCAAAATTTGGACCATCTATTGGATATGCTCTAATGGCGCACGTAGTGGATATCCACTGAGCTATACTACCTCCTTTCTGAATCAGATTAGTTCAATATATTATTATACCTAATTTAAAATTGTTTCAATTCAAAATTCAATGTAAATTTCGTTCGAATTTTTTTCGGTATTTCTCGGTAACCGTGGTTATTGGGAATATCGCCCACCCACAAGAAAATTTGCCTATTTGGGATCCAAAACCTTGGGTTGTATCCCACAAGGGCTCAAATCCTATATTGTGTTCTTTACATTACTGTGATGATGAAAACAATCTTAAATCAAACTATGGCAACGTGTTCAGTAATTTGTTTACCTTATGTTTCGAAAAAAGAAGACATCATTTACATGTCATAGTTTCAGCTCGCTAGAGTCTTACTTAGAAGCTGAATCTCTTGTTCTCTACTAGCTTTCCAGATGGTTGTCGGCCTAGTTTGTAAAAAAAAAAACCTTGCAAAGCCCATCTATTCAACTTCTGTGTATAGGCATGCAAATTTGGAAGCTTTAGGGTTTCCTCCAACCATGCTTGCTTCAACTAAATGAACTGAAGCTTGAGAATTTACATCACTTCTAAAAAGTTAATTCATTTCGTTGAACTAAGGTGGGGCAAGGTATTTCATTGAACTGATAGTTTGAAATTTACATCGATACCTATATACAATAGACTGTACTGAACTGTTCCATAGTAAATGGTCATTCAAACGAATAAATGGTTTCTCCAAATTCGAATATGCAGAATTTTAATGGTTGCTCGTTTTGCCCACAAACAGCAACAATTATATCAACGCAAAGCTATAGATATCCGTAGTTCGGTAGTTGGATAAGAGATGGGTGTGCGTCAATAGTGGTGGGTGCTTTTGCACTCGTGGTAATAATAATAGGATGTGAATATCCAGTGGACGTCAGATTTTTAGGCTTGGCAAATTGAATATTTTTCATGAAAAATTATGTTTGCCCAGGTGACAATTTTAGTTGCGAACATGGTAAATCCACCATGGATGATCATTTTTCTGCCAGGAAATTACCATGCTCCCAAACTAAATTTGTCATACTCGCATCAACATAAATTGCCATGAAAAATATTTGATTTGCCGTGTCAATTTTTTTTGTCATTTTTGTAATAATAAACAGTGACGGTAAACTCCAACGTATAGGAAATGTGCTAGCAAGGTAAGGTCACGTCACCGGGTGGTTCTTGTCGCCGACGACGAGGCCGTGCTGCGAGCACCAGACGAGCGCCTCTTCCACGAGCTCATCCACCAGCCCAGGCGGCGCCGCCAGCTGCCCAAAACGCCTCCCGTCGTCGCCCTCCGCCGTTGCCACGACGGGGGCTGCCGTCCCGACAACACCGCACCGCACGGGACGCAAGGACGACGTCCTGGACGTTGGTGCCGCTGCCACCACGGAGCGCGGGCACACGACAGTCACAGAGCCGCTCATGCTCGCACCGGCTCCGCGGGACACGGAAGCGCCGGTGAGGGCGTTGGCGGCGGCCATGGTCATTTGTCGATCGGGGGTGGCTGCCTGGGTTTCCTGCTTGATTGGTTGAGTGGAGGTCCTCCAATGGAGTGAGGAGTGAGCGGAAGCAGCTCAGAGAGGAAAGAGTGGGGAGATGAGATGGGAGAAGGGGCAGATGAGGTAGCTAGCTCATAACGCGCATCCAGCGAACCCGTGGCCCATGGCATAGAAGAAGATAGAACGCATGTGCTCTGATAGGGAAGGAGACGTGGGTGCACGGCACCTAACGTAGGGACAAGTTCGCTGGCAATGCGAGTGCATGCATGCATGGCTCGCTCTCTCGGCCGGTGGGTGGCGAGTCGGCGTCAGTACCGCGCGCTCACTCGCCACGCGTGACGATCGCGGATCGCCCCAAATCGATTTCTCTCGTGTCTCACCCCCTTTTGGCCTAGTTGCAGTTGATCGCATATCCCGTCCAAACGTACCCGGCCCTCGTTGAGATCTTCTCCAGCGCGACGGCCCTAGGCAGCTGGCAGTGGTGTGGGATCGGTTCCGTGGCTCCGCGTTTGCTGTGGCTCGTCGGTAGGTGGGTCTCCTCAATTCCACGTATTCTCTGGTTGTGCTTCCTCTTTTTCTTTTTTCCTTTTTTGGATAGCGATATTTTAAAAAATAAGACCAACCTAAGGGCTAATCCTGGTTGGCTTTTTTTATAGGAAAACTCCGCGAGTCAGAGCCGAGGCTCAAACTCGGATGGGTTGGCTGCAACTCCAGCAGCACAACCAACGGGTCGACGCCCCGTCCTCAGGATAGCGATATTTGGTAACTAGAGTATGTGGCAGATTGGAAATCTACTAAACGAACCTGCCAGCAAGGCCGAGCGTGCTCCCGCGCGAGAGGGCAAGCGCGGTACCACACGCCAGACCCAGACAACAGATCGTGGCCCAACAGGAAACCACACACACCCCAACCCCATGCCGAATCATACCACCACTCCCCACGCCGTCCGCACCACCACCCTTCCCCCTCTACTTCTTAACTCCCGACGCAAGTAAACTCCCCCCCCCCCCCCCCCCCCGCCCAGTCTCTCAGATCGACACCAAAACACTACCGTAACTACAGATCGGGAGGATCAAGAACAATCCCCAGTGGCCTCTTCTCTTCATCCTCTATAGACGGATATCATCAGCTCCAAGACGGGGAAATTACCAGGGATCTGGCAAAAGATTCACCAGGAAACATCAACCACCCTAGCAAGATCAAGTTCATCCTCATACTCTCAAAAAAAAATAGCCTAGCAGAAATTTACCACCGCATTTGAACAAATCCTACCAGTCCGTGCACACTGTTATCACCAGCTATATAGATCAACAGCTCCCCCACCCTCCTGTTTCAATTTTGTGATGATGTGAATAGCAGCCCAAGAAATCAGGAATGTTACCCATGTAAGAACTAGAGATAAAAAAGGAACCTTTAATGATCACAAAATCACATAGTTCTAGACAAAAGTGTGTTGCAATAGGGTAACTTCTAGACTAGTATGCTAGGTAGCAAAAAGTTTTAAAAAATACATGAAAAAAAGGAGAAATTACCAATCTATACATGAGAAAAATCATCATCTACTTTGTATTAAAGCTACCAGGGAAAAATGTGGTGTCTTTTTTTGAAGTTGCTCATGCTGCACTGCATATATCCCGACTGTATAAAAAAAGTGTCCTATGCAATTGAATAAGGGAATGATCTCCCCTTTGATCCCTGTTGTAAGAAAAAGCATGAAACATAACAATGTGTCAAAATTTAGTGAACATGTGTAAAATTTCAACTTTTCTATACAGAGAAAATAAGAACATTGTACGTAATGATGATACTAATATGTGAACGTAAAAAGCATAAGCAGGTGGTACAAAATGGCTTCTAGCCAGGAAGATAATGCAGAAAGTGTATTGAGAGGTGGCCGAAAGAATCAACAGGAAGATGTTGCACGCACGGCAAACAACAATTTTGCAAACCCCAACATCCCGGACACAGGTAGTTAATCATGTGTGCTATTACTACCAGCCTTGATGTTTATAAAGCTACCATGATGAACTTATGTTGTTTACGAGTGTTCTTGGTAAGAAATTACCAGCATTGATGTTTATAAAACTACAATGATCAACTTATGTGGTTTACAAGCGTTTATGTAAAGGTCTTACTACACACTAGGTGTATAAACTAACAAGTTCACAATGTATGAAAATACCATTCCTTGTTGGAAAAAAATCACCATACTAGATTGTGTGGCTAAATTACCAGGTGAACACTATGCAAGTTAGCAGACATGTCGAGAGGAATTTACCACTCATGCTAGTAAGCATTACCAGCCTTCATGTTTCTGAGATTACAATGATCAACTTATGTTGTTTACCAGTGTGTATGTAAGGGTCTTACCACACACCAGGTGTCTATACTACCAAGTTCATAGTGTATCAAATATCGGTATTTGTAAAATAAAAATAAAAATATCACCATACTAGATTGTGTGACTAAAGCACCAGGTGAAAACTATGAAAGTTATTAGACATGTTGAGAGGAATTTACCACACAAAAAGAAAAACTGACTGATATTTAGTTACTATGCCGCATTGCAGGTGCCTGGACGATTAGTGCACACAACAACTTGCCTAGTGTGGAAACAAATGCAAGCATGGGAGCAGCAAGCTTTGGGGGAGCAAACAATCAGTGAACTGGCAACTCCAGAATTAGCTAGGATCGACGATGATCAAGGGGGCTCTAACATGGATGCATATTCCATGCCTAAGCCTCCTATTCATGAATACAGTTTGATAATATGGAGAGTGCGCGTAGATCTTTGATTCGAGCAACTGAGAGTGTTTTGTCTTCACATTTTCATGCATGGGCAAGAAAGGGATAAAATGTCAAACTCACAAATCGGATATAGATTATCAAGAAGAAATAGCCTGCATACTAAATTTAGTGATAGTTTATAAAAGCGACAGGCTACTACCATGCAGGTTTATCGGCAATTCCCTCTATATCTATACAGTCACACCGGGCTATAGAGTATCAAGCAATATGTTTCACATGTTACTGTTTCTCATGTAGCTAAAAAGAGAGACAAATATACCGTTTGACATGGAGCATCATATATGTCAGTTGCATCTTCCCATAATCCTTTAAATGATTGGAGTGTAAAAAAATCAGAAGAAGCATGGGTGTTCAAGTTATGTTCTTTACCAAATGGTATCATCGCCCAACAAAGATTTAAAGAGCAAGAATGCATAAACAACCAACCATACCGCATATGCACAACTCATGAATATGGATCGGACATATAAAAATTCCTGCAGAATTCCCATATCATTAACTAAGCTAACCAAATACTGGAATTGGATGAAAAGAACTATTGCACAAGGATACAATTACTACATAAAATGGTGTATGCAAATCCATATTCCATATACCAATCAGAACTGATGCAAAAAGATAAAAGTAGCAACTATATTACGACTTAGTCTCGCTATGTTCTAAAACCAATATATAGGTCATTTTACTACAATCTAAAAGGTCTTCTAGATAAGACTGGACGCTCAAGCGAGCTTTTCGGCTCGGCCCGAAACTCGCTCCAGCTCGGGCCAACTCAGCTCGGCCCGACAAGAAAATAGGCCGAGCCGAGCTAGCAAATTTAGGCCCGTTCGACGACCGAGCCGAGCCGGTTTCCGCTCGGTCCAACTCGGTGGCTCGTTTTGCAGCTCAATTAATTTTTTTAGATAATTCTCAGCCCATTGCCTAGACATAGCAGCCTACAGGAGCAGCCCAAGCCCATTAAAAGCACCCCGACTCACATGTGCGTCCCCCAGCGAGCGAATGCAGCCGCCGCTGCTTAGGGTTTGCGCCTTGCCGCCCCGCCGCCGTCCAGCCAGTGGCCACCACCCTACGTCGTGCTCCTCGCCGCGCATGAAGCTCTATGGCTCGCCGTCGACACCGACGGCGTACGTGCCTGTTCGCCGCTGCGCCGGACGCCGTCGTTCGTCGTTGTCGTGATTCCTCGCCGGCAAAAGCAGGTATGGCCTCCAGTCCATGCCCTCCTCTCCCAACGATGACCCCAGCAGCCGGCCACGCGGAGGAGACTTTGCGAGCACACACACGCGCCCACACTTCACCGGCGGCGCGCACGCACACACCGGCCGCTCCCATGCATATTGAAGACTGAACATACACATCGGCACTCACTCACACGAGCCGCTCGGGCTGGACCGAGCAGGAGGCAAGACGAGCCGAGCCACTAAAAGTAGGCTCGTTCACCAACCGAGCCGAGCCGAGCCAGCTCGCTCATGGGCGAGCCAAAGCCTAGCTCGGATCAAACTCGGCTCGGCTCGGCTCGTGTCCAGCCCTACTTCTAGACACCCAATGAACAATAATGCCTGAAATTAAATACATCAGCAGAGGTGAGGACAACAAGCAGCGCATGAGCATCAAGAAAATAGGAGTACCAGGTGGTGGTAGGAAGTAGCTGAGTAGTTGGGGTCGGGCGGATCGGAGCGGTGATGATGAGTATATAGTGGGCATGGGGTACCCTGTTCGTATTGATCAACTAAAGAGCAATGAGAAAAGAAATTGAACAAGCAAGGAGAAGATAAGTCACTTAGTGGGGATCCAACGCGAAAGATAGGATTTAGTCTTGCTCCAGGGAAGAGGCCAAGCAGGGCCTTCCACTAGTTGTGGGCCGGACGTAGTCATGTACTAGCGGAGCCCCAGAAGCAGCATCTGTGCCGCGGGAGGTAAGGAACGCAGGTGGCGTGGGCGCGACCATGAGAGGGCTCAATATCGAGCCTAGGTCGACCCGCCCCCGCCCACTTTCCCGGATTCTCCCTGACCCGCATCCATCCTCGAGGGGATCGTCTGGCACACAACTTGTGAAGGAGGGGAGGGAGGGGGCAAGGAAGAAGAGAAGGAGCGGCGATGGCGATGACATGGAAGGCGTGGAGCGAGAGGAGGAGGAGGCGTGTCTGGTGGAGGCGATATTGATGTGAGAGATGAGAGGGGACGATGCCGTGCGATGGGGAGTTGCCTTTTTAACGAAGGAAACAAAGTCGTGTGGAAATTCTTTCGAGCAATTGCTGCATTTTTTCTCCCGCTATTATTTGCGTCGATGCACTGTTCCTACGCTGCAAACGTTGACACGCCTAGAGTGCGCCTTGGCTTTCCCTCTTGGGGACTGTAATGGTGTCCTTTTTCAAACATCCGCTCTCTCGTAGGTAGCAACTGGTGAGGGTATTGGTGTGTGGGGTATCGGAGCACACACCAGCAAGTTTGCAAACACTGGGTCCACTCGTTAATCTCCTTGTTCTTTGAGAGAAATTTTTTGCTACCAGTCGAACCCAAAGCAAAGCCCGCAAGTGGCACCATGTTGCACATCCGAGTGAGCATAGGCTTACTAACTTTTGATAACGAATGATAACCGACAAATTTATGATAAACCCAAGGGGCTAATGATCAATATTTTATATGTTTGGACCAAAACAACATGTGAAAGGATATTCTATTTTCACATTAACTACACTGTGTTAAATATGAAAACAACACACATAAACTTTGCTGAAATTAAATATGAAAACATCAAAGACATGGAGTACAGGTCCAAAACTCCAAACATGCAGTGCCAACTTCCAAGGATTCATTTCAGTATGGGTAGAAATGAAAAGGAGTTTTGTGCACAATGCCCACCAAGATGCAGGCTGCAAAATTCGAGAAACATGTGACTAATTGGGACAAAAGATTTGTGATCCAAGGGCACAAGTTTCGGTTACCATGTGTTCTACTGAAACTGAGTTTCCATTGGATTCTTTCTCTATTGAGATACCATATTTCCTCTTCATGATCTTCCGGTCAAACGTTCTGATGCCGTCTTCAAGGAAAAAAGTATTCTGTAAAATATTAACTGTGAAATCCAGTTAGATAGTTAAAAAAATTCATAATGCAAAAGTCAACTTTGTACAATGTTAACCATGAAATTCAATGATATTTAATCACAACAGTGTTGAACCTTGATTGTTTTGTTATTTAAACTGTTAAATGTGTCGACTAGTTTATTCATTTTACCATGTCACCTTTTAATTTTTCCTAGGCGTCTTAATTAAATTAAACTTCTCTTCCCAATAATTCATAGATGGAACTCATTTCATTGATGAATTGTTGTATATACTAAGCTAGCATGCATATGTATTAAGTAGCACCAACAGTTATACAGGTAAACTTGTGCTACTACAAAACTTGGTGAGATAGTTGAATCATAATCACTCAAGCTTTATCGTCCATTGATTTTTTATACTTACATTAGTTATTTAGTAATTCATTTATTTTCCATCTTTAATTTTACTACAAAATCATTCTTTTGCTGGATCATATTAAGAAAATTAAACTACTTGTTTTCCATTTTACAAATGATTAGTGTTTTCACGGTCGGCGATGGGCCATGTCAAGGAGTGTGACGGCCTAGGGCCCATCTCAAATAAGGGCCCAATGCATCAATATATTATGAAACTATGTTTTCAGAACATAAAACCAGCAATAATAAGAAGTTAAAATGAATTTGCTGATGGATACCTAACTCCACCACAATGAAGCATCAAGAAGAAGCAATCATCTTAGGCGATTTGAAATCTCAAGCACACGGGATGCATACAATATATCAACTTTATGGAAGATCTGCATATGATAAGTCCCACATAAATTTGAACTATTATTCTAATAAAGCCAGTGCCCGACAGAGCCCCTTTTTAATGTTGTGTTCATACTAAGCATCTGGAAACTAGGAACTACATTTCTGTAAATACTATGTTGGACAACATAGGAGAAGGATGAGGGCTATGGCGAGTTGGTGCATGAGTCAGCTCAGGTTTACACGAGAGAGATAGGCATCTTAAGAAGATGGTAAGCTCAGCCGAGCTTTCGGTTGAGGTGAGGTGTGAGGTTTTTTGACTGGCTGGAAAGAAAATATGAGTTACATAAACAGAATAAAAGATGAAAAAGCTATCTAGGCAAAAAAATCTAAACCATATTCCCTTGATAGTCTCTATTTTACTACTTTATAGCGACACTATAGGAGAAATTATAGAATAGGAGTGTAAGTTTTGGTAACTGTATTTCTTTGAGTTGAATGTTAGATGATGGTGTGACCTGCTTTTGGCATTGAACCTATAAGATATAGAAGAATATTCACAGTGGTCTCAAGAAAGTTTTATCCCACTCGTCTTATTGGAAGCTATTGTTGTTAATGTTGGTGCTGGGCAAACCACTCTTGACTCGACTATCTTTGTGAAGGAAATATGCCCTAGAGGCAATAATAAAGTTATTATTTATTTTCTTATATCATGATAAATGTTTATTATTCATGCTAGAATTGTATTAACCGGAAACATAATACTTGTGTGAATACATAGACAAACAGAGTGTCACTAGTATGCCTCTACTTGACTAGCTCGTTGATCAAAGATGGTTATGTTTCCTAACCATTGACATGAGTTGTCATTTGATTAACGGGATCACATCATTAGGAGAATGATGTGATTGACTTGACCCATTCCGTTAGCTTAGCGCTCGATCGTTTAGTATGTTGCTATTGCTTTCTTCATGACTTATACATGTTCCTATGACTATGAGATTATGCAACTCCCGTTTACCGGAGGAACACTTTGTGTGCTACCAAACGTCACAACGTAACTGGGTGATTATAAAGGTGATCTACAGGTGTCTCCGAAGGTACTTGTTGGGTTGGCGTATTTCGAGATTAGGATTTGTCACTCTGATTGTCGGAGAGGTATCTCTGGGCCCTCTCGGTAATGCACATCACTTAAGCCTTGCAAGCATTGCAACTAATGAGTTAGTTGTGTAATGATGTATTATAGAACGAGTAAAGAGACTTGCCGGTAACGAGATTGAATTAGGTATTGAGATACCGACGATCGAATCTCGGGCAAGTAACATACCGATGACAAAGGGAACAACGTATGTTGTTATGCGGTCTGACCGATAAAGATCTTCGTAGAATATGTGGGAGCCAATATGAGCATCCAGGTTCCGCTATTGGTTATTGACCGGAGACGTTTCTCGGTCATGTCTACATAGTTCTCGAACCCGTAGGGTCCGCATGCTTAACGTTTCGATGACAGTTATATTATGAGTTTATATGTTTTGATGTACCGAAGAATGTTCGGAGTCTCGAATGTGATCGCGGGCATGACGAGGAGTCTTGAAATGGTCGAGACATGAAGATTGATATATTGGAAGCCTATATTTGGATATCAGAAGTGTTCCGGGTGAAATCGGGATTTTACCGGAGTACTAGAGGGGTTACCGGAACCCCCCGGGGGTTAATGGGCCATAGTGGGCCTTAGTGGAGAAGAGGAGAGGCGGCCAGGGCAAGGGCCGCGCGCCCCTCCCCCCTAGTTCGAATAGGACAAGGAGAGGGGGGCGGCGCCCCCCCTTTCCTTCTTCTCCTCCACCTCTTTCCCCCTCTTCTCCTAATCCAACAAGGAAAAGGGAGGGAGTCCACCGGGGCAGGGGGGCACCCTAGAGACACAACAATTGATCGTTTGATAGTTTAGCCATGTGCGGTGCCCCCCTCCACCATAGTCCACCTCGATAATACTGTAGTGGTGCTTAGGCGAAGCCCTGCATCGGTAGAACATCATCATTGTCACCACGCCGTCGTGCTAATGAAACTCTCCCTCAACACTCGGCTGGATCGGAGTTTGAGGGACGTCATCGGGCTGAACGTGTGCTGAACTCGGAGGTGCCGTGCGTTCGGTACTTGATCGGTCGAATCGTGAAGACGTACGACTACATCAACCGCGTTGTGCTAACACTTCCGCTTTCGGTCTACGATGGTACGTGGACGACACTCTCCCCTCTCGTTGCTATGCATCACCATGATCTTGCGTGTGCGTAGGAATTTTTTTGAAATTACTATGTTCCCCAACAGTGGTATCCGAGCCAGGTTTTATGCGTAGATGTCATATGCACGTGTAGAACACAAGTGAGTTGTGGGCGATATAAGTCATACTGCTTACCAGCATGTTATACTTTGATTCGGCGATATTGTTGGATGAAGCGGCCCGGACCGACATTACGCGTACGCTTACGCGAGACTGGTTCTACCGACGTGCTCTGCACACAGGTGGCTGGCGGGTGTCAGTTTCTTCAACTTTAGTTGAACCGAGTGTGGCTACGCCCGGTCCTTGCTAAGGTTAAAACAACACCAACTTGACAAACTATCGTTGTGGTTTTGATGCGTAGGTAAGAACGGTTTTTGCTAAGCCCAGTAGCAGCCACGTAAAACTTGCAACAACAAAGTAGAGGACGTCTAACTTGTTTTGCAGGGCATGTTGTGATGTGATATGGTCAAGATATGATGCTAAATTTTATTGTATGAGATGATCATGTTTTGTAACCGAGTTATCGGCAACTGGCAGGAGCCATATGGTTGTAGCTTTATTGTATGCAATGCAATCGCCCTGTAATGCTTTACTTTATCACTAAGCGGTAGCGATAGTCGTAGAAGCATAAGAATGGCGAGACGACAACGATGCTACGATGGAGATCAAAGTGTCGCGCCGGTGACGATGGTGATCATGACGGTGCTTCGGAGATGGAGATCACAAGCACAAGATGATGATGGCCATATCATATCACTTATATTGATTGCATGTGATGTTTATCTTTTATGCATCTTATCTTGCTTTGATTGACGGTAGCACTATAAGATGATCTCTCACTAAATTTCAAGATAAAAGTGTTCTCCCTGAGTATGCACCGTTGCCAAAGTTTGTCGTGCCCAGACACCACGTGATGATCGGGTGTGATAAGCTCTACGTCCATCTACAACGGGTGCAAGCCAGTTTTGCACACGCAGAATACTCAGGTTAAACTTGACGAGCCTAGCATATGCAGATATGGCCTCGGAACACTGAGACCGAAAGGTCGAGCGTGAATCATATAGTAGATATGATCAACATATTGATGTTCACCATTGAAAGCTACTCCATTTCATGTGATGATCGGTTATGGTTTGGTTGATTTGGATCACGTGATCACTTAGAAGATTGGAGGGATGTCTTTCTAAGTGGGAGTTCTTAAGTAATATGATTAATTGAACTTAAATTTATCATGAACTTAGTACCTGATAGTATCTTGCTTGTCTATGTTTGATTGTAGATAGATGGCCCGTGCTGTTGTTCCGTTGAATTTTAATGCGTTCCTTGAGAAAGCAAAGTTGAAAGATGATGGTAGCAATTACACGAACTGGGTCCGTAACTTGAGGATTATCCTCATTGCTGCATAGAAGAATTACGTCCTGGAAGCACCGCTGGGTGCCAGGCTTGCTGCAGGAGCAACACCAGATGTTATGAACATCTGGCAGAGCAAAGCTGATGACTACTCAATTGTTCAGTGTGCCATGCTTTACGGCTTAGAATCGGGACTTCAACGACGTTTTGAACGTCATGGAACATATGAGATGTTCCGGGAGTTGAAGTTAATATTTCAAGCAAATGCCCGGATTAAGAGATATGAAGTCTCCAATAAGTTCTATAGCTACAAGATGGAGGAGAATAGTTCTGTCAGTGAACATATACTCAAAATGTCTGGGTATCATAATCACTTGACTCAACTGGGAGTTAATCTTCCTATTGATTGTGTCATTGACAGAGTTCTTCAATCACTGCCACCAAGCTACAAGAGCTTCGTGATGAACTATAACATGCAAGGGATGGATAAGACGGTTCCCGAGCTCTTCGCAATGCTAAAGGCTGCGGAGGTAGAAATCAAGAAGGAGCATCAAGTGTTGATGGTCAACAAGACCGCCAGTTTCAAGAAAAAGGGGAAAGGGAAGAAGAAGGGGAACTTCAATAAGAACAGCAAGCAAGTTGCTGCTCAGGAGAAGAAACCCAAATCTGGACCTAAGCCTGAAACTGAGTGCTTCTACTGCAAGCAGACTGGTCACTGGAAGCGGAACTGCCCCAAGTATTTGGCGGATAAGAAGGATGGCAAGGTGAACAAAGGTATATGTGATATACATGTTATTGATGTGTACCTTACTAGAGCTCGCAGTAGCACCTGGGTATTTGATACTGGTTTTGTTGCTAATATTTGCAACTCGAAACAGGGACTAGGGATTAAGCGAACACTGGCCAAGGACGAGGTGACGATGTGCGTGGAAAATGGTTCCAAAGTCGATGTGATCGCCGTCGGCACGCTACCTCTCCATCTACCTTCAGGATTAGTTTTAGACCTAAATAATTGTTATTTGGTGCCGGCATTGAGCATGAACATTATATCTGGATCTTGTTTGATGCGTTCATTTAAATCAGAGAATAATGGTTGTTCTATTTATATGAGTAATATCTTTTATGGTCACGCACCCTTGAACATTTTGGTTTTGCCTAAAAAGTTTCAGGGCCAAAGGAATTGTTTAAGCATTTTTATAAATTTGAAAAGGTCATTTAATATGATGTTGGACCACTTTATATTTTCCCAGGGATTAAGTGGTGTGTCAAAGGAAGTTGGTTTCATCAAGAAGATGATCAGGGGAATTTATAGAATTACTTGAACATTTTAGTTTTCATGTTTGAAAACATTGAGTTTTGGATTTTCATTTGAATTTGAGTTTGAACAAATATTTGGATCAAGCAAGGATTAGCAACAGTAATGTGATGACATGGCACCATTAGCAGGGGTTTACTGTAGCTTAATCATCCGGGCGTCACACACCGCCCCCGCTCGTCGTCCGCGAGAAGGACCAGGCGGCGGAGGCCGCTTACCAGGCTGCCATTGCGGCGGTCTATCGAGAGAGGAGGTGGCGTACGAGGCGGCGGCTGAGGAAAAGGAGGCGGCATACGAGGCGGCCATGGCGCATGCCATGGCCCTCTCCACAGCGGGCGACTGCATCCTGCCGCCGGTGGCCCCGCTGTCCTCTGTGAAAGCCGAGCCGGAGCCGGAGTCGCCCCCCATCGAGCGCTACTCCTGGACGGGAGTAGTACGCGAGTGGGTCAGCGCGCCGCCGGTCTGGGGAGGGGGGGGAGAGGGCGACGCCGGCGCAGGAGGCGGCGTACCTCGAGCACTGGCGCCACATCCGGCTGGCCGGGGAGCGCCGCGACGGCGAGCACCTCGAGATGCTCAAGCGCGACGCCGAGGCCGAGCAACGCGACGCCGAGGAGGACGCACGCCAAGCCGAGGAGGAGGCGCGCCAGGCCGCGGCGGCACAGGCGGCCACACAGCCCGTGCCGGCGCCGGCACAGCCGGCGCCTGACATGAACGCCTCTGGAACTCGGCGTTCTCCTGGGCCGGCCCTGTGCCGACGTTCATCGATTGCACGGATCCCGAGAATGACGACGGCGACGCCTAGGACAGCGTGCCGCCTCGTAGTTTAGTTTATTTTTAGTTTTATTAATACAAAATGTGGACGCGTGGACTCTCGTTGGCCTTCGTGGCCGACTTTAATGTTTGATTAATGCATGTTTTTTTCTCGCGCCATGAAAAATGGGCCGGGCTAGTGTTGTGCACACGCGCCGACCCAAATACGAAAGCGGATATTCGTGTCTGTCTGGCCGACCCAAACGGATAAATAGCGAACAAAATCACCATCCGTTTGGGTCGGTCCGTTGGAGTTACTCTTACCCGTTTCATAACAGAAGTCTACCAATGTAATGAATGTTGTAAGCATGACAGTGAGTTCGTCGGTGTATAACGCACGCGCATGCTGTGAGCCTGTGAGCGGAGTGACATTCTGTGAGCTTGTCACTATCAGAATTCCACGGAGCTCGCCCTAAGCTTGTGCAGAATTTCTGTCGTACGTGCGTAGGCATGGCGTATAATCTCCTTGTACAAGATAGTTTTCGAACCGTACATACGCGTGTTGTTGTTAGCGTGAGCTTTACAAGGAACGGCGATACCAAAGGTTCCGGCAAAGGAGCGACGTGCCCAATGCCAGCCCGCTCATCCAAGACCACAGATACGCACCATGCAGCTGAGATGCATCGCCAACTCCAGCGCATATAAATACACACACGACCCAACTCCACAACCACACACAAGTGAAGCACTTGCCTTTGAAGTTAGGTCGGTCGGCATCGATCTGCTAGCACTGCTTGTTTTTGCGCCGTTTAATTTCTATCTCTTCCCAGCCTCTGAGTGTGACCATGGTCTAACGTTTTTGCAGACCGATCGAGCTTGCAGGTCCGAGGAGATCAAGGAGGAGGATGCCGTGGGACATGAGCAAGACGTCTTGGCCAGAGGTGGTGGGCTGGCCGGCGACGCAGGCCGTGACGCAGATCAACGCCGACAGACCCGACGTGGCGATAGAGGTGATCCCCAATGGCACCACCGTCGCCCCGGGGTACAATGCCGAGCGCGTCCGCGTCTTCTTTGCCGCCACCGGCCTCGTCGTGTCCACCCCTGCCGTCGGCTAGCTAGCGCCTTACCTTGCTGCCAGCAGCTCAAGGGTTGAAGCTGAAGAAAGGATGAAGATGCAATAAAAGCACACTTGAATAAAGGAAATTCCTAGAGCAACAAGAAATATAAAATCTCTTTTACTTTCGGCAAATTGGCAAAAGAATCATGATCGGGGCATCTCTGATTGATCTCAAAAAATAACTTGTTGTCTATATCCATGAAACACATTTAAGTCCCTAAAAATACAGGGGAGCCAAATACGGAAAAAAAAATCCTATACAACCATTTCGTATATGCCTACACTGGAGACCCACTTCTACATCTGACACCTGTCAAACCGAATTTCAAAGCAAGAATCGTCACTTCCAACTTGCAGCTCACTCCGATTCCCATGTTTAGAAAATTAATCCCCATCTATTCACATCTCGCCGGCGACGTCGTAGCTCCGGATCAAGAACGTACGCAAACAGTCAACAGCCTCTCTACGCACAGCTAGCTCCTCCACACCAACGGGGACAAGCAAGCCGGTGCTCGAGCTGGGTCCCCGACGAACATGTAGGCTTCTGACGAGGAGGGAGTACCACAAGAAAGCAGGGGAGTTGCCACCGGCGTCAAGGAGCATATCCGCGGCTGGATGGGACGGGAGCTGGGCGTTGATGAGCGTCGCCGTTACTCAGGGAGGATGGCTTCGAGGAGCGCATCTGCGGCGAGCGTCGCCGGCGAGTTGTGCGTCGGCCAGCGTCGCCGTTACCGGCGAGGATGGCTTCGAGGAGCGGCGAGCGTAGCCGTTGCCGGCGACGATGCGTCGAGGAGCGCATGGGCGGCCATGTGGCGAGCATTCCGGCGTATCATACCGGTGGCTGTGGAGTTTGAGGATACAGAAATTGAGATTTGGCAAAGGGAAACAATGAGAAGAAGGGTTGCTGCTTTGAGATTCGATTTTGCCAATTGTCACACGTAAAAGTGGGTCTCCAGATTAGATTAGATGCGTACGACCCAGGTCGTACATGGATCCGGCTTGCCTGCTCCTTCTCCATGCTCTCAACTCATCCTACGGTTGTTTTTTTTTCTTTCTATTCTAATCATCTCCCCCTGATTTTAAGAGGGTGGGGTCAGGTTTTATTTTGTTCCAATCAAATCAAGCCACGTATGCGGGAGCACGGATAGGCGCACAAGCGAGGAGCAGGCAAGTTTCGTCCGTCGTACACTGCCCGCTTATGAAATATTGGGACAAATGGCACACAGCGGGAAAAAAATACCAGCCCAAGGGCATCTTCAACCCTAACCCCCAACCCTCCTGAATTTGTTCGGATCGTGTTGTCTGAACCGCCAAAACCATCTAACGCGGTCCTGTTTCGGTCCATGGCGCGGTTAGGGCATGTTTTCTCCGGCAAACCGAAGACAAACGTGGGGAGATTCGTAGGAGTCTGGACCGCTGTCACGCCCGCTTCTGGCCGTCCAGGTCCACCCAAAAACCCCGCCCGCACGCTCTTCCCGCCAGTCGCCCAGCAGCTCGCATTCATGCCATTGTAGAGCGCGCCGCTTCACATTGAAGGCAGATTAGGGCGAACGCGACGTCTCACTACCTCCGTCATTGAAGCGGCGTGCTGACCGAGGACGCCACCCGCTGCACACCCGGCTGAACACGCCTCCTCGCCGCATTCAAAATCCTCCATTAAACCCATGTGGAAGCCGAGAAACCTACTTCAGCCACATGTCTGTTCACGAGCGAGCCGGCATTAAACGCAACGCCGGGCAGGCTCCTCCCGTCCACCCTCTATTTAAACGATGCTAGACTGGGCAAGAATCGCACCACTCCGCCATTCCCCATCTCCTCTTTCCACCAATTACTCCAATCTTTCGATGGCATCCGACAAGCCGGAAGAGCAGTTCCCGCATAAAAACCAGCTAGGTGGCCCGCCAAGTCCGTCGGATACGCGCGAGGCAGCTCGCCGCTGCACCTCCCTCGCCTAGCCTGACGGAGCAAGTTGGCCCAACTTGCCGCTCGAAACCAACTCGCAGTCTGAAGCATAGACAAGGAAGAGTTCAAACATAAACATAACATGAAGTTCACGTGGTCTTGAACATCGGAGTGGGATCATCAACATCAGAAGGCGTCATTTCATTTGCTGGATCATGGCTAGCTAGGCGCTCACCAGATGGGGCGCTGAGAGGAGCCCATGTCTTTAATGTAAGCTGAGCCATGGGCGATGTCTTCTAAGGGCATAGAGAGAGAGGGGGGAGGGAGGAGGGAGAGAGAGGGTGGGCTAGCGGTCTTTGCGGACAAGTCCGGACTCTTTCGTATTGCGGCCAAGTTTGAGGTATGAAGGGGAGGAGTTTTGGAGAGCCCGATGGATGGCCTGTTTGTGCCGGATTGTCCTCACGGATAAATGGGGGAAGGGGAGGGGATGCCCTTGGAGATGCCATAAGCTTATTTGAAAACACTAATAGGAAACTATATACAAAAATTACAATATCATGCCTGGTTGATTGTAGAATAATGTTTGCACCAAAGTTTGCACATGATAAATGAAAGAAGTTTTAGACATGGTTTAAATGGACATAAAAACCACTATAAAATGCATTAGAAAACAATCGTTGTGGGTATAATTAAATCCGACAGAACAAAACACACATACAAGGAAGTTGCTCAAAAGAAATATCCACTCTACACTTTCTCTAAAAACATCTTTCACGAGATCCGCTTGCTTCCTATTATTTACACGTGTCCTTGTTGGTTCCACTCGCGATCCTCTTTTTCCACAAGAAGGCTCAGGCTCCACAATCCAGAGCGGGAGGGTGGGGGTCCACTCTGGCGAGAGCATGGTATGAGCGGCAAAATGAGATCCAGAGATTTCCCTTGGCGGCGAGTTTTCTTCCTTGTCGGTAGTCTAGGTTGCTTTGTGGTAGGGTGCGGACTCTCCTATTTTCGTGTAATTTTCTTTGATCTGCTTTGTAAGAGGATTGGTTCATCACCTTGTATCAGTTCGGATGTGATGCTTTATATATAAAGCAGGGCAAAGGGTTTTTTTTATAAAACATCTTTAACAATAAATAGCTCTGTACCCGTTTCTTAAAAGAAATCTACCAATGTAAGGAATGTTATAAGCATGACGTGAGTTCGTTGGCATCAAACACACACGCGGCCCTCCCCTTCCCCTCCGTCACCCATCGCGCGGGCAACCGAGGGGACCCAAACCTCTGCCGCGGGTCCCCCTCCTCCTTCCCGCTCTCCCCTCCGCCGCCGCCGGTGGTCGGCGCTAGGCTAAGCCCGCGCGTGCAACGCCGGTGGCGGAAGCATCACCCTCTCACTCCGGGCTCGGGATGCGCCGGATCCCCGATCTCGAGGATGAGGCCCCGATCGATGGTAGCGGCGCCAATCTGGCCCACGACGACCTCAATCTGGAGCGCGGCGGCGTGGCGACCGGCTGGTGTCCCCGTGGCGGTCGTGGCGGTAGGCTGGCTCTGCTCTACCCGATTTCGGGCGGAGGGCCATGGATCGGGGGCGGCGGCCCCTGGGTTGGCCTCCTCGTCCGGGCGCGGCGAGGCAGATGGGCTGTCGGGGATTTGATCGGGTGGCCGGTGATCCTCCGGCGGGTTGGTGTTGTGGCATCGGATCTAGAGAATCCCCTTTCTCCCGTTGCCTCTCTCATCGTCCCGGTGGTTTGCGGCTGCAGGCTCCGGTGATGGTGAGCCCTGGTGGTGTACCTTGGGTCCGAGGGAAACCTTGGTCGGTCTGGCCGGCCCGGCGGCGGCGGTGCCCATGGGTGCCGCTTTCCTTCATGAAGGCCCGGCTAAGGGCGCAATCTACCCACCCCTATCTTCTGCCGGGTGAAAACCTTTAATCCTCTTCGAATTTGGCGGCAGCGGCGCTGCTCGCGTCGTGACCTTCCTGGAGGTGTCCTCAGGGGCCTTGGGGCTCGGTTGGGAGTGCAGACAATTTGCAGGTGGAGGGGATGGGACCAGTGGCCGCAGGTGGTGTTCGCGCAGGAGGAGCGGTGTTGCATCTGACATGTCGACAACGACAGGTCTGAGCGGCATGGAGCCGCGGGGTCTCGCTGTTGGGAGTGTGTTGATGGACGAGCACAGGATGGTGGCTGAAGGAAATATGCCCTAGAGGCAATAATAAAGTTATTATTTATTTCCTTATATCATGATAAATGTTTATTATTCATGCTATAATTGTATTAACCGGAAACATAATACATGTGTGAATACATAGACAAACAGAGTGTCACTAGTATGCCTCTACTTCACTAGCTCGTTGATCGAAGATGGTTATGTTTCCTAACCATAGACATGAGTTGTCATTTGATTAACAGGATCACATCATTAGGAGAATGATATGATTGACTTGACCCATTCCGTTAGCTTAGCACTTGATCGTTTAGTTTGTTGATATTGCTTTCTTCATAACTTATACATGTTCCTATGACTATGAGATTATGCAACTCCCGTTTACCGGAGGAACACTTTGTGTGATACCAAACGTCACAACGTAACTGGGTGATTATAAAGGTGCTCTACAGGTGTCTCCGAAGGTACTTGTTGGGTTGGCGTATTTCGAGATTAGGATTTGTCACTCCGATTGTCAGAGAGGTATCTCTGGGCCCTCTCGGTAATACACATCACTTAAGCCTTGCAAGCATTGCAACTAATGAGTTAGTTGCAGAATGATGTATTACAGAACGAGTAAAGAGACTGGTAACGAGATTGAACTAGGTATTGAGATACCGACGATCGAATCTCGGGTAAGTAACATACCGATGACAAAGGGAACAACGTATGTTGTTATGCGGTCCGACCGATAAAGATCTTCATAGAATATGTGGGAGCCAATATGAGCATCCAGGTTCTGATATTGGTTATTGACCGGAGACATGTCTCGGTCATGTCTACATAGTTCTCATGGGCCAAGTTTACTCGTAGGGTCCGCACGCTTAAAGTTTCGGTGACGATTGTATTATGAGTTTATGTGATTTGATGTACCGAAGGTAGTTCGGAGTACCGGATAAGATCGGGGACATGACGAGGAGTCTCGAAATAGTCGAGACGTAAAGATCGATATATTGTACGACTATATTCGGACATCGGAAAGGTTCCGAGTGATTCGGGTATTTTCGGGGGTACCGAGGAGTTACGGGAATACGAGGAAGAAGTAATGGGCCTCATGGGCCAAGTTGTGGAAGAGAGGAGGCAGGGCGCGTGGCCCCCTAGCCCAAACCAAATTGGACTAGGGGGCCGGCCCCCTTTCCTCCTTTTCCTCCCTCTCCTTCCTTCTCCTTCTCCTCCTTCCTTTCCTCCTCCTAGTAGGAGTAGGAAAGGGGAGTCCTACTCCTACTAGGAGGAGGACTCCTCCTCCTGGCGCGCCCATAGAGGGCCGGCCGGCCTCCCCCCTTGCTCCTTTATAACGGGGGCAGGGGGCATCTCTAGACACACAAGTTGATCAGTTGATCTCTCCCAGCCGTGTGCGGTGCCCCCCTCCACCATATTCCACCTCGGTCATATCGTAGCGGTGCTTAGGCGAAGCCCTGCGTCGGTAGCAACATCATCACCGTCACCACGCCGTCGTGCTGATGGAACTCTCCCGTGAAGCTCTGCTGGATCGAAGTTCGTGGGACGTCATCGAGCTGAACGTGTGCTGAACTCGGAGGTGCCGTGCGTTCGGTACTTGGATCGGTCGAATCGTGAAGACGTACGACTACATCAACCGCGTTGTGCTAACGCTTCCACTTTCGGTCTACAAGGGTACGTGGACAACACTCTCCCCTCTCGTTGCTATGCATCACCATGATCTTGCGTGTGCGTAGGAATTTTTTTGAAATTACTACGTTCCCCATCAGTGGCATCAGAGCCAGGTTTTATGCGTTGATGTTATATGCACGAGTAGAACACGAGTGAGTTGTGGGCGATACAAGTCATACTGCTTTCCAGCATGTCATACTTTGGTTCAGCGGTATTGTTGGTTGAAGCGGCCCGGACCGACATTACGCGTATGCTTACGCGAGACTGGTTCTACCGACGTGCTTTGCACACAGGTGGCTGGCGGGTGTCAGTTTCTCCAACTTTAGTTGAACCAAGTATGGCTACGCCCGGTCCTTGCGAAGGTTAAAACAACACCAACTTGACAAACTATCCTTGTGGTTTTCATGCGTAGGTAAGAACGGTTCTTGCTAAGCCCGTAGCAGCCACGTAAAACTTGCAACAACAAAGTAGAGGACGTCTAACTTGTTTTTGCAGGGCATGTTGTGATGTGATATGGTCAAAACGTGATGCTATATTTTATTGTATGAGATGATCATGTTTTGTAACCGAGTTATCGACAACTGGCAGGAGCCATATGGTTGTCGCTTTATTGTATGCAATGCAATCGCCCTGTAATGCTTTTCTTTATCACTTAGCGGTAGCGATAGTCGTAGAAGCATAAGATTGGCGAGACGACAATGATGCTACGATGGAGATCAAGGTGTCACGCCGGTGACGATGGTGATCATGACGGTGCTTCGGAGATGGAGATCACAAGCACAAGATGATGATGGCCATACCATATCACTTATATTGATTGCATGTGATGTTTATCTTTTATGCATCTTATCTTGCTTTGATTGACGGTAGCACTATAAGATGATCTCTCACTAAATTTCAAGATAAAAGTGTTCTCCCTGAGTATGCACCGTTGCCAAAGTTTGTCGTGCCCAGACACCACGTGATGATCGGGTGTGATAAGCTCTACGTCCATCTACAACGGGTGCAAGCCAGTTTTGCACACGCAGAATACTCAGGTTAAACTTGACGAGCCTAGCATATGCCGATATGGCCTCGGAACACTGAGACCGAAAGGTCGAGCGTGAATCATATAGTAGATATGATCAACATAGTGATGTTCACCATTGAAAGCTACTCCATTTCACGTGATGATCGGTTATGGTTTAGTTGATTTGGATCACGTGATCACTTAGAAGATTAGAGGGATGTCTATCTAAGTGGGAGTTCTTAAGTAATATGATTAATTGAACTTAAATTTATCATGAACTTAGTATCTGATAGTATCTTGCTTGTCTATATTGATTGTAGACAGATGGCCCGTGCTGTTGTTCCGTTGAATTTTAATGTGTTCCTTGAGAAAGCAAAGTTGAAAGATGATGATAGCAATTACACGGACTGGGTCTGTAACTTGAGGATTATCCTCATTGCTGCATAGAAGAATTACGTCCTGGAAGCACCGCTAGGTGCCAGGCCTACTGTAGATGCAAATGACGACGTTAAGAACGTCTGGCAAAGCAAAGCTGATGACTACTCGATAGTTCAGTGTGCCATGCTTTACGGCTTAGAACCGGGACTTCAACGACATTTTGAATGTCATGGAGCATATGAGATGTTCCAGGAGTTGAAGTTAATATTTCAAGTAAATGCCCGGATTGAGAGATATGAAGTCTCCAATAAGTTCTACAACTGCAAGATGGAGGAGAATAGTTCTGCTAGTGAGCATATACTCAAATTGTCTGGGTATAACAATCACTTGAGTCAACTGGGAGTTAATCTTCCAGATGATAGCGTCATTGACAGAATTCTTTAATCACTGCCACCAAGCTACAAGAGCTTCGTGATGAACTATAACATGCAAGGGATGGATAAGATGATTCTCGATCTCTTCACAATGTTAAAGGCTGCGGAGGTAGAAATCAAGAAGAAGCATCAAGTGGTGATGGTCAATAAGACCACCAGTTTTAAGAAAAAGGGCAAAGGGAAGAAGAAGGGGAACTTCAAGAAGAACAGTAAGCAAGTTGCTGCTCAATAGAAGAAACCCAAGTCTGGACCTAAGCCTGAGACTGAATGCTTTTACTGCAAGCAGACTGGTCACTGGAAGCGGAACTGCCTCAAGTATTTGGCGGATAAGAAGGATGGCAAGGTGAACAAAGGTATATGTGATATACATGTTATTGATGTGTACCTTACCAGAGCTCGTAGTAGCACCTGGGTATTTGATACTGGTTTTGTTGCTAATATTTGCAACTCGAAACAGGGACTACGGATTAAGCAAACACTGGCCAAGGACGAGGTGACGATGCGCATGGGAAACGGTTTCAAAGTCGATGTGATCGCCGTCGGCACCCTACCTCTACATCTACCTTCGGGATTAGTATTAGACCTAAATAATTGTTATTTGGTGCCAGCGTTGAGCATGAACATTATATCTGGATCTTGTTTGATGCGAGACGATTATTCATTTAAATCAGAGAATAATGGTTGTTCTATTTATATGAGTATAATATCTTTTATGGTCATGCACCCTTGAAGAGTGGTCTATTTTTGATGAATCTCGATAGTAGTGATACACATATTCATAATGTTGAAACCAAACGATGCAGAGTTGATAATGACAGTGCAACTTATTTTTGGCACTGCCGTTTAGGTCATATCGGTGTAAAGCGCATGAAGAAACTCCATAGTGATGGACTTTTGGAACCACTTGATTATGAATCACTTGGTACTTGCGAACCGTGCCTCATGGGCAAGATGACTAAAACACCGTTCTCCGGAAAAATGGAGCGAGCAACAGATTTGTTGGAATTCATACATACAGATGTATATGGTCCGAGAATATTGAGGCTCATGGTGGATATCGTTATTTTCTCACCTTCACAGATGATTTAAGCAGATATGGGTATATCTAATTAATGAAACATAAGTCTGAAACATTTGAAAAGTTCAAAGAATTTCAGAGTGAAGTTGAAAATCATCGTAATAAAAAAATAAAGTTTCTACGATCAGATCGTGGAGGAGAATATTTGAGTTATGAGTTTGGTCTACATTTGAAAAAATGCGGAATAGTTTCGCAACTCACGCCACCCGAAACACCACAGCGTAATGGTGTGTCCGAACATCGTAATCGTATTTTACTAGATATGGTGTGATCTATGATGTCTCTTACTGATTTACCGCTATCGTTTTGGGGTTATACTTTAGAGACGGCTGCATTCACGTTAAATAGGGCACCATCGAAATCCGTTGAGACGACGCCTTATGAACTATGATTTGGCAAGAAACCAAAGTTGTCATTTCTTAAAGTTTGGGGCTGCGATACTTATGTGAAAAAGCTTCAACCTGATAAGCTCAAACCCAAATCGGAGAAATGTGTCTTCATAGGATACCCAAAGGAGACAGTTGGGTACACCTTCTATCACAGATCCGAAGGCAAGACATTTGTTGCTAAGAATGGATCCTTTCTAGAGAAGGTGTTTCTCTCGAAAGAAGTGAGTGGGAGGAAAGTAGAACTTGATGAGGTAACTGTACCTGCTCCCTTATTGGAAAGTAGTTCATCACATAAACCGGTTCCTGTGACACCTACACCAATTAGTGAGGAAGTTAATGACGATGATCATGGAATTTCAGATCAAGTTGTAACTGAACCTCGTAGGTCAACCAGAGTAAGATCCGCACCAGAGTGGTACGGTAATCCTGTTCTGGAGGTTATGTTACTAGACCATGACGAACCTACGAACTATGAAGAAGCGATGGTGAGCCCAGATTCCGCAAAATGGCTTGAGGCCATGAAATCTGAGATGGGATCCATGTATGAGAACAAAGTGTGGACTTTGGTTGACTTGCCCAATAATCGGCAAGCCATTGAGAATAAATGGATCTTCAAGAAGAAGACTGACGCTGACGGTAATGTTACTGTCTATAAAGCTCAACTTGTTGCGAAAGGTTTTCGACAAGTTCAAGGGATTGACTATGATGAGACTTTCTCACCTGTAGCGATGCTTAAGTCTGTCCGAATCATGTTAGCAATTTCCGCATTTTATGATTATGAAATTTGGCAAATGTATATCAAAACTGCATTCCTGAATGGATTTCTAGAAGAAGAGTTGTATATGATGCAACCAGAAGGTTTTGTCGATCCAAAGGGAGCTAACAAAGTGTGCAAGCTCCAGCGATCCATTTATGGATTGGTGCAAGCCTCTCGGAGTTGTAATAAACGCTTTGATAGTGTGATCAAAGCATTTGGTTTTATACAGACTTTTGGAGAAGCCTGTATTTACAAGAAAGTGAGTGGGAGCTCTGTAGCATTTCTGACATTATATGTGGATGACATATTGTTGATTGGAAATGATATAGAATTTCTGGATAGCATAAAGGGATACTTGAATAAGAGTTTTTCAATGAAAGACCTCGGTGAAGCTGCTTATATATTGGGCATCAAGATCTATAGAGATAGATCAAGACGCTTAATTGGACTTTCACAAAGCACATACCTTGACAAAGTTTTGAAGAAGTTCAAAATGGATCAAGCAAAGAAAGGGTTCTTGCCTGTGTTACAAGGTGTGAAGTTGAGTAAGATTCAATGCCCGACCACTTCAGAAGATAGAGAGAATGTGAAATATGTTCCCTATGCTTCAGCCATAGGCTCTATCATGTATGCAATGTTGTGTACCAGACCTGATGTGTTCCTTGCTATAAGTCTAGCAGGAAGGTACCAAAGTAATCCAGGAGTGGATCACTGGACAGCGGTCAAGAACATCCTGAAATACCTGAAAAGGACTAAGGATATGTTTCTCGTTTATGGAGGTGACAAAGAGCTAGTTGTAAATGGTTACGTCGATGCAAGCTTTGACACTGATCCGGACGATTCTAAATCGCAAACCGGATACGTGTTTACATTGAACGGTGGAGTTGTTAGTTGGTGCAGTTCTAAACAAAGCGTCGTGGCGGGATCCACGCGGGAAGCGGAGTACATAACTGCTTCGAAAGCAGCAAATGAAGGAGTCTGGATGAAGGAGTTCATATCCGATCTAGGTGTCATACCTAGTGCATCGGGTCCAATGAAAATCTTTTGTGACAATACTGGTGCAATTGCCTTGGCGAAGGAATCCAGATTTCACAAGAGAACCAAGCACATCAAGAGACGCTTCAATTCCATCCGGGATGTAGTCCAGGTGGGAGACATAGAAATTTGCAAGATACATACGGATCTGAATGTTGCAGACCCGTTGACTAAGCCTCTTCCACGAGCAAAACATGATCAGCACCAAGGCTCCATGGGTGTTAGAATCATTACTGTGTAATCTAGATTATTGACTCTAGTCAAGTGGGAGACTGAAGGAAATATGCCCTAGAGGCAATTATAAAGTTATTATTTATTTCCTTATATCATGATAAATGTTTATTATTCATGCTAGAATTGTATTAACCGGAAACATAATACTTGTGTGAATACATAGACAAACAGAGTGTCACTAGTATGCCTCTACTTGACTAGCTCGTTGATCAAAGATGGTTATGTTTCCTAACCATTGACATGAGTTTTCATTTGATTAACGGGATCACATCATTAGGAGAATGATGTGATTGACTTGACCCATTCCGTTAGCTTAGCGCTCGATCGTTTAGTATGTTGCTATTGCTTTCTTCATGAATTATACATGTTCCTATGACCATGAGATTATGCAACTCCCGTTTACCGGAGGAACACTTTGTGTGCTACCAAACGTCACAACGCAACTGGGGGTTTATAAAGGTGCTCTACAGGTGTCTCCGAAAGTACTTGTTGGGTTGGCGTATTTCGAGATTAGGATTTGTCACTCCGATTGTCGAAGAGGTATCTCTGGGCCCTCTCGGTAATGCACATCACTTAAGCCTTGCAAGCATTGCAACTAATGAGTTAGTTGCGGAATGATGTATTACAGAACGAATAAAGAGACTTTCCGGTAACGATATTGAACAAGGTATTGAGATACCGACGATCGAATCTCGGGTAAGTAACATACCGATGACAAAGGGAACAACGTATGTTGTTATGCCGTCTGACCGATAAAGATCTTCGTAGAATATGTGGGAGCCAATATGAGCATCCAGGTTCCACTATTGTTTATTGACCGGAGACGTGTCTCGGTCATGTCTACATAGTTCTCGAACCCGTAGGGTCCGCATGTTTAACGTTTCAATGACAGATATATTATGAGTTTATATGTTTTGATGTACCGAAGATTGTTCAGAGTCCCAGATGTAATCACGGACATGACGAGGAGTCTCGAAATGGTCGAGACATGAAGATTGATATATTGGAAGCCTATATTTGGATATCGGAAGTGTTTCGGGTGAAATCGGGATTTTACCGGAGTACCGGAGGGGTTACCGGAACCCCCTGGGGGTTAATGGGCCATAGTGGGCCTTAGTGGAGAAGAGGAGAGGCGGCCAGGGCAAGGGCCGCGCGCCCCTCCCCCCTAGTTCGAATAGGACAAGGAGAGGGGGGCGGCGCCCCCCCTTTCCTTCTTCTCCTCCACCTCTTTCCCCCTCTTCTCCTAATTCAACAAGGAAAAGGGAGGGAGTCCTACTCCCGGTGGGAGTAGGACTCCTCCTGGCACGCCCCTCCTGGCCGGCTGCACCTCCCCCCTTGCTCCTTTATATGCGGGGGCAGGGGGGCACCCTAGAGACACAACAATTGATCGTTTGATCTTTTAGCCGTGTGCGGTGCCCCCCTCCACCATAGTCCACCTCGATAATACTGTAGCGGTGCTTAGGCGAAGCCCTGCGTTGGTAGAACATCATCATCGTCACCACGACGTCGTGCTGACGAAACTCTCCCTCTACACTCGGCTGGATCGGAGTTCGAGGGACGTCATCGGGCTGAACGTGTGCTGAACTCGGAGGTGCCGTGCGTTCGGTACTTATCGGTCGGATCGTGAAGACGTACGACTACGTCAACCGCGTTGTGCTAACGCTTCCGCTTTCGGTCTACGAGGGTACATGGACAACACTCTCCCCTCTCGTTACTATGCATCACCATGATCTTGCGTGTGCGTAGGAATTTTTTTTGAAATTACTACGTTCCCCAACACTTTGTACTAATCATTTTTATGAGACACTTTGTTATGGTAATATTGATCATAATGAAACTTTTATTGACTTTTGGGAGAACTCGTTGAGCCATAAATTCTACCCGCAGATCTATCTTCTTGTAACTAAAGATCATGTTTAACGTTATCGTCCGCCATTACTGTATTCATGATGACTCATTAGAAATGGATGTCAATACGAAAAGCTTCCAAAATAGGCACATCTGCATATCATGAACCTATAAATAAAGTGCAAATACTAATGCAATTAGCACTTCCAGTGTGTGGAGCATGCATTGGTGGTTAGCTGCATATTTTCTAAAGCATAGCAGACAGAAGTGGTGCTGACGGGACGCTCCTACCACAAAATATATTGATGTCATATGTGGTACACAACTATCGTCATTTTATGTCCTCATTTGACATCAATATCAAGGCATGAAGCCTAGTGTACCATTATGTCTCTCACAAGAAAGGAACACAATGGAGATTCGTGAGTGTTGGAGAAGACAACATCAACATTAGAGTTACACTGAATGGAGCAAGGCAAGCACATGACCCAGATGTCTACATATTGGGGTTTGTGGTGCTTTGAAAAATTATATTCATGACTTTGTTGTCTTGTGGTATTCAACTAGACAAAGGTTTTCACGATTAAATCCTCTTATCGACAACATTGGATCCCTCCAACCTAAAGCAACAAGTTGCATTAATTGCTTGAACACCTCGCTCCTGGTTGTAGGAGAATGATGACATAAAGTGTGTTTCCAGGGAGAGTTCCATGGTCTATCCTGTCGCTATAATCGATGATTGGGCAAGTCTATTGAAGGAAAAGGTAATGTAGATATCCATCAAGCATCCAGATGGAGGCCATGAAAGCTTGAGGCCATGAAAGCTGATGGAGGTGTTTGATCGGACAAAACGATTGTACCAGACGGTTCAGGGAAGACATATGGCTTAACGGCGACGTACTTTGAAAAACACCATCTGCCTTTTATTCCGAAGGGGTACGGGGTAATCTCGGTCGTACATGTGTTTAGGCGGGGGGGGGGGTGCGTGCGTTGTACCCAAGTAGAGGCCATTTCCTTTGCACATCCACAGTTTTTTTTATCAGAATCGACACACTAGTGACACCATATGTCTTCCCTGAAACATCTGGTACAATCCTTTTGCTGATCAAACACCTCCATTGGCTGCCATGGCCGCGAGATTTTTGGATCCTCAGCGGAGATCTACATTGCCCTTTCCTTCAATAGACTTGCCCAATCATCAACTATAGCAACAGATAGACCACACGAACTCTATATGGAAACACACTTTATCCTATCATTCTCCTACAACCAGGAGGGAGGTGTTCGAGCAATTAATGTAACATTTTGCTTTAGGTTGGAGGGAACTGATGTTGTCAATAAAAGGATTTAACCGTGAAAACCTTTGTCTAGTTAAATATTGTTGGAAATATGCCCTAGAGGCAATAATAAAAGCATTATTATTATATTTCCTTGTTCATGATAATTGTCTTTTATTCATGCTATAATTGTGTTATCCAGAAATCGTAATACATGTGTGAATTCATAGACACCAACATGTCCCTAGTAAGCCTCTAGTTGACTAGCTTGTTGATCAACAGATAGTCATGGTTTCCTGACTATGGACATTGGATGTCATTGATAACGAGATCACATCACTGGGAGAATGATGTGATGGACAAGACCCAATCCTAAACATAGCACAAGATCGTATAGTTCGTTTGCTAGAGTTTTTTCCAATGTCAAGTATCTTTTCCTTAGACCATGAGATCATGTAACTCCCGGATACCGTAGGAGTGCTTTGGGTGTGCCAAACGTCACAACGTAACTGGGTGACTATAAAGGTACATTACAGGTATCTCCGAAAGTGTCTATTGGGTTGGCACGAATCGAGACTGGGATTTGTCACTCCGTATGACGGAGAGGTATCTCTGGGCCCACTCGGCAATGCATCATCATAATGAGCTCAAAGTGACCAAGTGTCTGGTCACGGGATAATGCATTACGGTACGAGTAAAGTGACTTGCCGGTAACGAGATTGAACGAGGTATTGGGATACCGACGATCGAATCTCGGGCAAGTAACGTACCGATTGACAAAGGGAATTGTATACGGGGTTGCTTGAATCCTCGACATCGTGGTTCATCCGATGAGATCATCGAGGAGCATGTGGGAGCCAACATGGGTATCCAGATCCCGCTGTTGGTTATTGACCGGAGAGCCATCTCGGTCATGTCTACATGTCTCCCGAACCCGTAGGGTCTACACACTTAAGGTTCGGTGACGCTAGGGTTGTAGAGATATGAATATGCAGTAACCCGAAAGTTGTTTGGAGTCCCGGATGAGATCCCGGACGTCACGAGGAGTTCCGGAATGGTCCGGAGGTGAAGAATTATATATAGGAAGTGCAGTTTCGGCCATCGGGAGAGTTTTGGGGGTCACCGATATTGTACCGGGACCACCGTATGGGTCCCGGGGGTCCACCGGGTGGGGCCACCCATCCCAGAGGGCCCCATGGGCTGAAGTGGGGAGGGGAACCAGCCCATAGTGGGCTGGTGCGCCCCCCTTGGCCCACCCCCTGCGCCTAGGGTTGGAAACCCTAGGGTGGGGGGGGAGCGCCCCACTTGCCTTGGGGGCCACTCCACCCTTGGCCGCCGCCTCCCCTAGGATATCCCATCTCCTAGGGCCGGCGCCCCCCCTTGGGGAGCCTATATAAAGGGGGGGAGGGAGGGGCAGCCGCAACCTTGACTCTTGGCGCCTCCCTCTCCCCTGCTACACCTCTCCCTCTCGCAGAAGAACGGCGAAGCCCTACTGCGGTGACTGCTGCATCCACCACCACGCCGTTGTGCTGCTGGATCTTCAACAACCTCTCCTTCCCCCTTGCTGGATCAAGAAGGAGGAGACGTCACGCTGACCGTACGTGTGTTGAACGCGGAGGTGCCGTCCGTTCGGCGGTAGGATCTCCGGTGATTTGGATCACGTCGAGTATGACTCCCTCATCCCCGTTCTCTTGAACGCTTCCGCTCGCGATCTACAAAGGTATGTAGATGCAATCCGATCACTCGTTGCTAGATGAACTCATAGATGGATCTTGGTGAAACCGTAGGAAAATTTTTGTTTTCTGCAACGTTCCCCAACAGTGGCATCATGAGCTAGGTCTATGCGTAGTTCTCTTTGCACGAGTAGAACACAATTTGTTGTGGGCGTAGATGTTGTCAACTTTCTTGCCGCTACTAGTCTTATTTTGCTTCAACGGTATTGTGGGATGAAGCGGCCCGGACCAACCTTACACGTACGCTTACGTGAGACCGGTTCCACCGACTAACATGCACTAGTTGCATAAGGTGGCTGGCGGGTGTCTGTCTCTCCCACTTTAGTTGGAGCGGATTCGATGAAAAGGGTCCTTATGAAGGATAAATAGAAGTTGATAAATCACGTTGTGGAGCCATAGGAATCACGACTTGCATGTCGATGAGTATGACAACCGGCAGGAGCCATAGGAGTTGTCTTTATTTTTTGTATGACCTGCGTGTCATTGAGAAACGCCATGTAAATTACTTTACTTTATTGCTAAATGTGTTAGCCATAGTAGTAGAAGTAATAGTTGGCGAGAAACTTCATGGAGACACGATGATGGATATCATGGTGTCATGCCGGTGACAAGATGATCATGGAGCCCCAAGATGGAGATCAAAGGAGCTATGTGATATTGGCCATATCATGTCACTATTATTATTTGATTGCATGTGATGTTTATCATGTTTTTACATCTTGTTTACTTAGAACAACGGTAGTAAATAAGATGATCCCTCATAATAATTTCAAGAAAGTGTTCCCCCTAACTGTGCACCGTTGCGACAGTTCGTTGTTTCGAAGCACCACGTGATGATCGGGTATGATAGATTCCAACGTTCACATACAACGGGTGTAAGACAGATTTACACATGCAAACACTTAGGTTGACTTGACGAGCCTAGCATGTACAGACATGGCCTCGGAACACAGAAGACCGAAAGGTCGAGCATGAGTCGTATAGAAGATACGATCAACATGAAGATGTTCACCGACGTTGACTAGTCCATCTCACGTGATGATCAGACACGGCCTAGTTGACTCGGATCATGTTATACTTAGATGACGGGAGGGATGTCTATCTGAGTGGGAGTTCATTGAATAATTTGATTAGATGAACTTAATTATCATGAACTTAGTCTAAAACCTTTACAACATGTCTTGTAGATCAAATGGCCAACGTTGTCCTCAACTTCAACGCGTTCCTAGAGAAAACCAAGCTGAAAGACGATGGCAGCAACTATACAGACTAGGTCCGGAACCTGAGGATCATCCTCATAGCTGCCCAGAAAGATTATGTCCTACAAGCACCGCTAGGTGAAGCACCTGTTCTCCCTGCAGAACAAGACGCTATGAACGCTTGGCAGACACGTTCCGATGATTACTCCCTCGTTCAGTGCGGCATGCTTTACAGCTTAGAACTGGGGCTCCAAAAGCGTTTTGAGAGACACGGAGCATATGAGATGTTCGAAGAGTTGAAAATGGTTTTTCAAGTTCATGCCCGGGTCGAGAGATATGAAGTCTCCGACAAGTTCTTCAGCTGTAAGATGGAGGAAAACAGTTCTGTCAGTGAGCACATACTCACTATGTCTTGGTTACATAACCGCTTGACTCAGCTGGGAGTTAATCTCCCGGATGACGCGGTCATTGACAGAATCCTTCAGTCGCTTCCACCGAGCTACAAGAGCTTTGTGATGAACTTCAATATGCAGGGGATGGAAAAGACCATTCCTGAAGTATTTGCTATGCTGAAATCAGCAGAGGTAGAAGTCAAAAAGGAACATCAAGTGTTGATGGTGAATAAAACCACTAAGTTCAAGAAAGGCAAGGGTAAGAAGAACTTCAAGAAGGACGGCAAGGGAGTTGCCGCGCCCGGTAAGCAAGCTGCCGGGAAGAAGCCAAAGAATGGACCCAAACCCGAGACTGAGTGTTTTTATTATAAGGGAAGTGGTCACTGGAAGCGGAACTGCCCCAAATACTTAGCGGATAAGAAGGCCGGCATCACGAAAGGTATATGTGATATACATGTAATTGATGTGTACCTTACCAGTACTCGTAGTAGCTCCTGGGTATTTGATACCGGTGCAGTTGCTCACATTTGTAACTCAATGCAGGAGCTGCGGAATAAGCGGAGACTGGCAAAGGACGAGGTGACGATGCGCGTCGGGAATGGTTCCAAGGTCGATGTGATCGCCGTCGGCACGCTACCTCTACATTTACCTACGGGATTAGTTTTAAACCTCAATAATTGTTATTTAGTGCCAGCTTTGAGCATGAACATTGTATCAGGATCTCGTTTAATTCGAGATGGCTACTCATTTAAATTCGAGAATAATGGTTGTTCTATTTATATGAGAGATATGTTTTATGGTCATGCTCCAATGGTGAATGGTTTATTCTTAATGAATCTCGAGCGTAATGCTACACATATTCATAGTGTGAATACCAAAAGATGTAAAGTTGATAATGATAGTCCCACATACTTGTGGCACTGCCGCCTTGGTCACATAGGTGTCAAACGCATGAAGAAGCTCCATGCAGATGGACTTTTAGAGTCTCTTGATTATGAATTATTTGACACGTGAAAACCATGCCTCATGGGTAAAATGACCAAGACTCCGTTCTCAGGAACAATGGAGCGAGCAACCAACTTATTAGAAATCATACATACTGATGTGTGCGGTCCAATGAGTGTTGAAGCTCGCGGTGGCTATCGTTATGTTCTCACCCTCACTGATGACTTGAGTAGATATGGGTATGTCTATTTAATGAAACGCAAGTCTGAGACCTTTGAAAGGTTCAAGGAATTTGAGAGTGAGGTTGAGAATCAACGTGACAGGAAAATCAAGTTCTTGCGATCAGGGGGGGGGGGGAATACTTGAGTCACAAATTTGGCACACACTTAAGAAAATGTGGAATAGTTTCACAACTCACGCCGCCTGGAACACCTCAGCGTAATGGTTTGTCTGAATGTCGTAATCGCACTCTATTAGATATGGTGCGATCTATGATGTCTCTTACCGATTTACCGCTATCATTTTGGGGCTATGCTTTAGAGACTGCCGCATTCACTTTAAATAGGGCTCTGTCGAAATCCGTTGAGACGACACCATATGAATTATGGTTTGGGAAGAAACCTAAGCTGTCGTTTCTAAAAGTTTGGGGATGCGATGCTTATGTCAAGAAACTTCAACCTGAAAAGCTCGAACCCAAGTCGGAAAAATGCGTCTTCATAGGATACCCTAAAGAAACTATTGGGTATACCTTCTACCTCAGATCCGAAGGCAAAATCTTTGTTGCCAAGAATGGATCCTTTCTAGAGAAAGAGTTTCTCTCGAAAGAAGTAAGTGGGAGGAAAGTAGAACTTGATGAAGTATTACCTCTTGAACCGGAAAGTGGCGCAACTCAAGAAAATGTTCCCGAGGTGCCTGCTAGAGAGGAAGTTAATGATGATGATCATGAAACTTCAGATCAAGTTGCTACTGAACTTCGTAGGTCCACAAGGACACGTTCCGCACCAGAATGGTACGGCAACCCTGTCTTGGAAATCATGTTGTTAGACAACGGTGAACCTTCGAACTATGAAGAAGCAATGGCGGGCCCGGATTCCGACAAATGGCTGGAAGCCATGAAATCCGAGATAGGATCCATGTATGAAAACGAAGTATGGACTTTGACTGACTTGCCCAATGATTGGCGAGCCATAAAAAATAAATGGATCTTTAAGAAGAAGATAGACGCGGATGGTAATGTGACCATCTATAAAGCTAGGCTTATCGCTAAGGGTTATCGACAAGTTCAAGGGGTTGACTACGATGACACTTTCTCACCCGTAGCAAAGCTGAAGTCCGTCCGAATCATGTTAGCAATTGCCGCATTCTATGATTATGAGATATGGCAAATGGACGTCAAAACGGCATTTCTTAATGGTTTCTTAAGGAAGAATTGTATATGATGCAGCCAGAAGGTTTTGTCGATCTTAAGAATGCTGACAAGGTGTGCAAGCCCAACGCTCGATTTATGGGCTGGTGCAAGCATCTCGGAGTTGGAACATTCGCTTTGATGAGATGATCAAAGCGTTTGGGTTTACACAGACTTATGAAGAAGTCTGCGTTTACAAGAAAGTGAGTGGGAGCTCTGTAGCATTTCTTATATTATATGTAGATGACATACTTTTGATGGAAAATGATATAGAACTCTTGGACAGCATTAAGGCCTACTTGAATAAGAGTTTTTCAATAATCAACTATAGCAACATGATAGACCACCCGAGCTCTATATGGAAACACACTTTATCCTATCATTCTCCTACAACCAGGAGGGAGGTGTTCGAGCAATTAATGCAACATTTTGCTTTAGGTTGGAGGGAACTGATGTTGTCGATAAAAGGATTTAACAGTGAAAACCTTTGTCTAGTTGAATATCACAGGACAACAAAGTCATGAATATAATTTTTCATCCAAAGCACCACATACGCCAATGTTTAGATGCATGGTGTCATTATGTGTAAATTCTGGTAAAACAAACTGTAGATGTGCAAAAAAAGGCTTCTGCTTGGATACAACACCCCACTCCCCCGCGGCCGCCTAAACGCATTTACGACTGAGATTACCCCGTACCTCTTCAAAATAATGGGCAGATGGTGTTTCTTAAAGTACGTCGCCGCGTTGGTACGTGAGCTACTAGGCCGTAAAATATAAATATACATAAAAATAAAAGGAAAGCTCAAAACCTCCAACTTAAGGCGCGCACTGCTAGCCACTTCACATCATCACTTGTGCTGTTCTATAGCGCGAAAAATATATAAGAACACACCACAATGTTCATATATACGAAATCCTTTCCGAAAAATTAGAAAATTCTAATGAAAAAATATGTGAACTATTTTGAAATGCCGAATTGTTGTTGAAATTATGAACAAAATTGGAAAACACAAACATTTTCAGAAATTTGAACAAGATTTAAAAATGAACTTAAAAAAAACCCGTACATCTTTCGAAACATGAACAATTTCCGAACATCTTTCAAAAGATGACTTTTTTATTTTTTAGGGAAAAAGATGACTTCTTTAAAAATTTATGATTTTTTTAGTTTTCGTTTGTCCCGTTTTCCTTTTGTTTTTTCTCTTTCTTTTACTTTACTTTTTTCAAAATTCGTGAACTATTTTCAAATCATGAACTTTTTCTTAAATCCGGATCTTTAAAAAATTGTGAACATTTCTTAAATTCACATGCTCTGCTTAAAAAAAGGACAACGCTAACGCCCACACGTGTGGTGGGAACAAAACCTGCCCACTGCGCCATGTCACTGCATGCATGCATGTGATTTTTTTTTGGATTTTCAGTTTTTAAAATGTTTTATCTCTTAAATGAAAAATCCGATTGAAGATCCGTTTTCACCATTAAATTTCTCGCGACGAGATCTTCAAAACTAGATCTCATATCAATATGTTTCGACAAATTTTTTTGAGGGTTAAAAGTTGTCATGTCTATTGCACATGAATTACCATGGTGTTTGCACTGAAGTTGCCATGATATGTTTCAGCTATTTTCGTCTACATTTAAAAATAAATTTTGACATATTATAAAACATGGAATTAAGAAACTAGACTTACCATGAACCGTAAACTAAAATTGCCATGATACATGCAATTAAAATTGCCATGGTTCATACAAACAATAATTTGCATGGTCGAAGCACTGGAATTGCCATCATCAAAATATTAAAATTGTCATGCTCTACAAACTAAAATTGCCACATGGCAACTTTAGTTTAAGCACTATGGTAACTACAGTGTAAACATCGTGTCAATTTTTGGGCAAAAAAATTTCGTCGAAACATATCAACATGGGGTCTAGTTTTGTAGATCTCGTCGGGACGGATCTAATTGTGAAAACAGATTTTTAATTCGATTTTCTAATTAGGAGATAAAACATTTTAAGCCAAAAACTAACAATATTCCTGCTGATGTCATCTGTTCACACATCACAAAATGAGTGGTAATGGAGGCGTGTGGGCGATGTGCAAGATGTCACACGTGTGGGCGTTACTTTTTTCCTAGAAAAATTGTTCATAAATTAGGAAAGTGTTCACATTTTCTAATTTTATTCAGAGTTTAAAATTTATCTCTTTTTTGAAAATTTGTTTGCGAACCGAAAATGTTCTCTTTTCTGGAAAAAATAAATTTTTAGAAACATACCTTTTAAAAAATTTATTCACAAATTTTAAATATTCTTGTTTTCCAAATATTGTTCACAAATTTTTAAAAATATTTGTGGAATTTCAAAAAAGTCATGTTTTGAAAAATTGTTCCTGGTTTTAATTTTTTGCAAAACTTCGAAAAATCTGCATGTTGACAAATTTTGTTCATAAATTAAAAAAATGTTCATGAATTTTAAAAATTGTTCTCATTTCTTAAATATTGTTCATGTTTCGAAAGATGTTCGGAAAGTTCAAATTTCAAAAATGTTTGTGTTTTCTAATTTTGTTCATAAATTTAAAAATAATTCAGTATTTTATAATTGTTCACTTGTTATCCAATAAAAGTTTTGATATTTTTCAGAAATGTTTTCTTATATGAATGCTGCTGTATGCTCTTATATATCTCGCGTTGTAGAACATCACAAGCAGCAGTGAGGTGAAGTTGGTAGAAGCGCGCACGTTAAGTGGGTGATCTTGAGTTTGAGTCCTCGTGAGCTCACCCTTTTCTCTGTAGTAGGAAGTTGCCCGTGGGTTACAACAGGGCATACATATGCTAGTGATTTCACGCCGATTGTGTCTAGCATATGACTTTCTCCACTCATTATCTCTGTCTAATACCTCTTTGAAACACTTAAGACCGTCCAAGTGTGAATGCTCACCCAATGCAAACTTGATCCCAACAAAATACTTGCTCGTGCTTGAGCTGCATCTCATCAAGAGGCATCATCAACAAACAAAATTCTAAAACGCAAGGGCAATTCGGTAGCAATAACAAAATATAGCTCTAAAAACCGACCATAGTACTCAAGCATCGTTGCCTCGTTGGCGCCGGAGAGCGCACTGGTGCACAAGTTAGAGTCGAGCATGAGCACGACAACATAGTACTCGAGCACCTTGAGGTTCTTGCGAGCGTTGGCGAGGGTGTAGAGTGTCTGCTCCTCGACGTTGAAGTAGATCACTAGGGTGGCCAAGGTCCCCGGCGCGGCTGCCGAACCCTTATGCCACCACGTTGAATGTACAACGACTGCAGGCCCCGGCATGGCAGCGAAGGCCTCCCGGATGCATAGGGAGTCGAAGCGCTGGACGTTGTGACCCACCCAGTCACAAAGGACGGTGCAGCGCGGGGAACGCGACCAAGAGGACAGAGGAAGCATTTGGAGATTGTAGAGAGGTCCCCTGGCGGGATGAGGGTTTTCTAGCGCTTCACCGTCAGTAGCTGGACACCTCGACAAGCAGCGCCGGATCGTGACGAGCAAGGCAAGAGACATGGCGAGTGGCAGGTGGGATAAGTGATAAAGGAGAGCATCGAGGAGACGGGATCCACGAAGGCGAGATAAGGGAATGACTAGAGGAAATAAAATTTCGATGAGATTTGGTAAGGGCAAAAATTTCGTACGTTCTTTTAGATAGGAAGGAATTGAATAGATTTTTTTGGATCAGGAACAGGAGAGATTATCGTGCGTGATTGACCTGAATTAATTGCGTTATGCGTTACCAAATAACATATGAGTTACCAAATAAAAGACCCTTACGTTTCTTTTAGGTCCTATATATAATATATATATAAAGATCTTTATGTCGCTTACATAGAACGTGGTAGAAGCGACATGGCTTCATGAGCCGGCCCACTCGCTCGCGCCCGTGCAATTCTTATACAATGTTCCGCGTATACATTTTGCCAAAGGCCATTATTATTCTTTATACGTTAGTGAAAGGGGTGTGCAAAGCGGGGTACATGCAAAATTGAGATTCTGTGTCATAGATTTTTCTGCCCTAAAGTGTACTAATATGACTCCTTTAGGGGTCTAATGCTAAATAAAGAAATATGTCCTCGGGATATCTTCTTAAAAAGTAGTTTAGTCCTATTTGCTATAGCTTGAAGCAGACCCAAGGGTCAGCATATTCAGGACCAAGGGGCTTGTGCAAAATTGTGATTCTGTTCGCAGC
The DNA here is from genome assembly GCF_003073215.2 of Triticum urartu. Classification (NCBI taxonomy): domain Eukaryota; kingdom Viridiplantae; phylum Streptophyta; class Magnoliopsida; order Poales; family Poaceae; genus Triticum; species Triticum urartu. The sequence continues at coordinate 620,406,777 of NC_053028.1, forward strand.
CCTACAGACTAATGAGCGTGTATCTCTTGCTAATTTCCTTTAGGCGATGGCTGTCAAGTATCAAACGTCTGATGATTTAGATCCTCAAAAAAAACGTCTGATGATTTCAGGGGAGAAATCCCTTCATTAAAAGATGAAAAGAAGTTCCTCAAAGAGTATGCGAGACTGTACCGTCGGCTGCCTGCTGGTGTCCGGGTCGGGGCTGCCTGCTGAGACGCTGCCGTCGCCTCGCCTTGGTCCTTGCCGAACCTGTTTCTCACACCGTCCAGGAACTCGGTCAACACCGGATCTTGGATCGGCGATTCCTGCACGCAGCAGACCACCTCGACGCCCACCTTGTCCCAGCAACCGCGGCGCGGCCCCTCCATCCAGCGCACGGTGAAACGGCATGCGCACCACTCCACGCCGTCCACGGTGCCGTGCCCTGCCCTTTCTACCTGCATATTTGGTCGGCGCCTATTATTACTGAAGCATATGCGTGTGTTGAGGAACGCACTAAGTAGGGTGAGAATAGGAGGACTTACGGTCTCGAGGACAACGTCGTAGTACTTGAGCTCGTCGGCGTCGCCGTAGATATCGCAGGCGAGGCAGAGCTGGTCGCCCGGGCGGAGGTCTCCGCAGCGGGCGTCGTTGAGGGCCGGGCTTTCCCGGCGGAACCTGGCGCGGAGCGCGTCCACGTCGCCCGGGGATGCGAGGTCAGCCACTGGATCGTACCACTCGTCCGCATCCTCGAGGAAATTCTCGAACATGACGCGCAGCCAGCTGTCCTGCACCACCACACGCGCGGGGTACCATGCTTCGTCGGACCGCGCGCGGTACTCCATTCCGGGTCGTGGGTGGCGCGGCGTCGGCGCCGGCGCGACGGTGGCCTGCCGCTGTTGCGACTTCGGCATTTCCGCGGTACTGTGGGAGTGGCGGCGCCCCGGGTGGTCCGTGGGATTTGGGCCCTCGAGAGGACAGGGCGGCGGGTTTCCCAAAGCTTTATACCGTCCAGATTGCGGTAATCTTTCTAGGTTTTAAGTTTTTAGATTTCGTCGGCATAATGTGCATAAACGTCCCTCAATAAAAAGAAAATCATAATATGCAAATACAAAAGGGGATAATTATATAAGGGATATCTCTCCAAATTGCCTAAAGGTTGTTTTGACCAAGATAATCACATTTCAGATTACACACTTGTTTTGTAAACTAAGATTTGGACCCATTACTAATAATTCATCTATGGAGCCTTCGTTTCAAAGATGTGCTTCGATTGAGCACCTATTGATATGGGAAATGCTTCGGTATCATACTCCCTCCATGCGGAAATACCAGATGGAGAAATGAATGTATCTAGACGTATTTTAGTTTTAAATACTTTTATTTTTTATTCATTTCCCCGACAAGTATTTCCCGATAGGAGTAGTGTTGGATTATGGATGGGCTTAGGCCCATATAAGACACTAATCTCTGGTTAATTTTGAGACCCATGTATGAGATGGCAGGTGGTGGGAAGTTTAGTCCCACCTTGCTAGTTCAGGAGAGTTGAGACCCCTTTATAAGGGTTGCTCTACCACTTGCCATTGGGAGCTTGGGAAGAGGAGTGGTACACGCGCTCCTCCTCCGCCGCCGCCCACCTCGCCACGCCATGCCACGCCATGCCACGCCACGCCACGGGTTGCGGGAATGAGCCGAAGCTTATGTTTGCCGCTCAGGAATGAATTAATTAATCAGGGATTAATTAACGCGTCGCTAACATGTGGGCCACTATCCAAGACGTTGGACTGTGGGCTGACTTGCATTGCCGGGATTCGTCGACTTGCTTGCCGGGGGTGCGACCCTTGCCGGGACCCGCGTATTCGTCGACTCCCTTGCCGGGAACAACGACTCCCTTGCCGGGAGTGGGCCGACTCGGTCGTGGGCCTCGGCAAGGACCACGACTTTCTTCCTTACGGACTATATAAGAAGGCTCTGGCCAGTGAAGTAACCTAGTTCGGTTCACTCACTCCCTCTCGCGCGACCTAGCCATCATCTACTGTTCCTCACTCTGTGCTGCCTCCGGCGATCCCATCCCGACGACCGCGTGCACGGCTGGTCGGGACAGCAGGTGCCTTCGGAACCCTATCGTTCGAGATACTGCCCGGGAGAACAGCAATAAGGTTTTTGGGGAGCGTCTCGACGTGATTGCTCCCGATCCGTCCCCAACTCTGTTTTCCTCTGCTTCAACTACTTCCTCTGCATCGACACCATGGCCGACGCCGCCACCGCTAAGAAGAAGGCCGCGGACGACGCCGAGGCTGCTGCTGCAGCCGTCGCGTTGGCATGTCCAACCGGAGGGTATGATCTGTTCTTCCCTCGTTTACTCGTACTTATGCTAGCCGTATATGTGCTGCTCATAGAAGGTTCGGTTCTATGTTCTGCACGCGCTAGTATGCTTAGGTATCGCTATGAGATGCATACCTTTTATGCCTTGCTTACTGTTTACTCGTGGATAAGTCTAATCAGAAAAGTGCTAATATTTCCAACAATCCAAAAACCTTATTTTAGGCACTTTTCGATTCAAGGCTTTGCTGCTACTCTAAAACCGGAAAAGTTTACCGGGACGCATTTTAAGCGTTGGCAGACTAGAACCACCTTGTGGCTCACAGTGATGAACGTGTTCTGGGTTGGTGGTGTGTCCCTCACAGAAACGATTGCTCCTGAACAGGAGAAGGCGTTTAGGGAGGCAACCACAATCTTTCTAGGAGCAGTTCTGAGTGTGATTGGAGACAAGTTGGTTGACGCCTATATTCATATGGGCGTTGCCAAAAATTTATGGGATGCGCTCGAAGTCAAATTCGGCGCAACTGATGCTGGCAGTGAGCTGTATGCCATGGAGCAGTTTCATGATTACAGGATGGTTGATAACCGTTCTGTATTGGACCAGGCTCATGAGATAAAGTGCATTGCTAAGGAGCTGGAGCTCCTGAAGTGTGAGTTACCGGACAAGTTTGTCGCGGGTTGCATTATTGCAAAACTTCCTCCTAGTTGGAGGAACTTTGCTACTTCTCTCAAGCACTTGAGACGTGAATTCTCTGTTGAGGATGTCATTGGTCATCTCAGTGTTGAGCAGAACTCGAGAACAAAGGACTCACACGTGAAAGGGGCAGAGGGTTCTTCTAGCGGCAATGTGGTGCAGAAGAACTTCCACAAGTTCAAGGGAAAGAACTCTGTCTAGCAGAATACTACCTTTAAGAAGAAGGGTAAGAAGAAAGACAAAAGGAGAGATGGCTGCTTTACTTGTGTTTCAGATGAACATTGGGCAAACAAGTGTCCAAACAAGTACAAGAAGCCAGCATAGGACTCCAAGTCTGTGAATGTCACTCTGAGCAACAATGATGCGGCATCTGGGTATGGTAATCTGTTTACCATACTTTCAGTTTGTCAGTCCACCGATTGGTGGATTAACACTGGGGCCAATATTCATGTGTGTGCTGATGTGTCTTTGTTTTCTTCCTACCAGGTCGCACGAGATTGTTCCGTCCTGATGGGGAATGGCTCGCATGCTTCTGTTCATGGTGTTGGCATGGTAGATCTGAAGTTTACTTCGGGAAAGATCATGCAACTGAAGAACATGCAGCATGTCCCCGCCATAAAGAAGAATCTCGTTAGTGGCTCTCTTCTATGTAAAGAAGGGTTAAAGTTAGTATTTGAGTCGAACAAAGTAGTCGTATCTCGGTATGGACTATTTTTGGAAAAGGATATGATTGTGGTGGTTTGTTCCGCCTTTCCCTGGAGGATTTCTGTAATAAAGTCGTGAACCAAATTCATTCTAATGTGAACGAATCTGAGGTTTGACATTCACGTCTCTGTCACATAAATTTCGGTTGTATGACGCGGCTAGCTAAGATGGATTTAATCCCGAGTTTCACTTTAGCCAAAGGCTCTAAGTGCCATGCGTGTGTGCAAGCTAAGCAACCTCGTAAGCCTCACAAGACCGCGAAGGAGAGACACCTGGCACCTCTAGAGCTCATACATTCAGATCTTTGTGAGATGAATGATGTGTTGACTAAAGGTGGAAAGAAATACTTCATGACTCTGATTGATGATTCCACTAGGTTTTGCTATGTGTATTTGTTAAATACTAAGGATGAGGCTCTACACTACTTTAAAGTCTATAAGGCTGAAGTTGAGAACCAACTTGAGAAGAAAATAAACCGAGTCCGTTCTGATCGTGGTGGAGAGTACTTTTCTATTGAGTTTGATTTATTCTGTGTGGAACATGGCATTATTCATGAGAGGACGCCTCCCTACTCACCCCAGTCAAACGGGGCCGCCGAACGAAAAAACCGTACTCTAACTGATTTGGTTAACATCATGTTAGATACATCGGGTTTATCCAAGGCATGGTGGGGGGAGGCTGTATTGACATCTTATCATGTCCTGAATAAAGTTCCCACAAAGGATAATGAGACTAATCCCTATGATCCATGGGAAAAGAAAAGAACTACACTCTCTTACTTGCGCACTTGGGGCTGTTTGGCGAAAGTCAATGTGCCGATAATCAAAAAGCGCAAGTTGGGACCAAAGACCGTGGACTGTGTTTTTCTTGGCTATGCCAAGCATAGCGTTGGCTATAGATTTCTAGTGGTGACATATGAGGTACCTGACCAGAAGGTCGGTACAATTATAGAGTCTAGGGATGCTACATTCTTTGAGGATATTTTCCCCATGAGAGATATGCAAAGCAATTCTAGACTGGAATCTGATGAGACTCCTGAACCTGCTATTCCGATGGAATATTATGAACATAAAAGTGATAAGAGTTCCACGAAGGATGACGAGGAAGCTCCTGTTAGGAGCAAGAGACAGAGGACTGCAAAGTCCTTTGGTGATGATTTCCTCATGTACCTCGTGGATGATGATACTCCCAGCTCCATTTCAGAAGCTTATGCATCTCCGGATGCTGACTACTGGAAGGATGCGGTCCGTAGTGAGATGGATTCCATCTTGGCTAACGGGACATAGGAGATTACTGATCGTCCTTATGGTTGTCGGCCATTAGGATGTAAGTGGGTGTTCAAAAGGAAGCTTAGGCCCGATGGTACTGTTGAGAAGTACAAGGCTAGGCTTGTGGCCAAGGGTTATACCCAGAAAGAAGAAGAGGATTTCTTTGACACTTATTCACCTGTGGCTGGACTGACAACCATTCGAGTGTTACTCGCTTTGGCTGCCTCGCATGGTCTTCTCGTTCATCAGATGGACGTTAAGATGTCTTTCCTTAACGGAGAGCTAGACGAGGAAATTTACATGCAACAGCCGGATGGCTTTGTAGTAAATGGTCAGGAAGGAAAGGTGTGTAAGCTAGTGAAATCTTTGTATGGCCTGAAACAAGCGCCTAAGCAATGACATGAGAAGTTCAACACTACTCTGACATCTGCTGGCTTTGTTGTGAATGAAGCTGACAAATGTGTATACTATCGCTATGGTGGGGGCGAAGGAGTTATACTGTGTCTGTATGTCGATGACATACTGATATTTGGGACCCACCTCAAGGTCATTGAGGAGGTCAAGTCTTTTCTATCTCACAACTTTGAGATGAAGGACCTGGGTGTGGCTGATGTTATCCTGGACATCAAGCTACTAAGAAATTCTGAGGGTGGAATTACACTTTTGCAATCCCACTATGTTGAGAAGATTTTGAGCCGTTTTGGATATTCGGACTGCAAACCTTCTGCAACACCATATGATCCTAGCGTGCGGATTCGAAAGTTCGAAGGCACGGCTGTAGATCAATTGAGATATTCTCAAGTGGTTGGTTCACTGTTGTACCTAGCATGTGCTACTCGTCCTGACATCTCGTTTGCTACTCAAGTGGTTGGTTCACTGTTGTACCTAGCATGTGCTACTCGTCCTGACATCTCGTTTGCTGTGTGCAAACTGAGCCGGTTTGTTTCCAATCTGGGAGATGTGCATTGGCATGCTGTTGAGCGAGTGATGCGTTATTTGCAAGGTACTGCGAACTATGGAATTCACTATTCTGGTACCCGACGGTACTTGAGGGGTATAGTGATTGAATTGGATATCTGATGCTGATGAGATGAAAGCTACAAGTGGACATGTCTTCACACTTGGTGGTGGTGCTGTTTCCTGGAAGTCTTGCAAGCAGACGATCTTAACCAGATCGACTATGGAAGCAGAACTCACAGCATTAGACACATCATGCGTCGAAGCAGAATGGCTTTGAGAGCTTTTGATGGATTTGCCGGTGGTTGATAAACCAGTGCTGGCTGTCCTTATGAACTGTGACAATCAAACAGTGATTGCCAAGGCTAAGAGTTCAAAGGACAACATGAAATCCACAAAGCACATAAGAAGAAGATTGAAATCTGTCAGAAAATCAAGAAACTCCGGAGTAATAGCGTTGGATTACATCCAGATGGCTAAGAATCTGGCGCACCCTTTTACGAAAGGGCTATCACGAATTGTGATAGAAAATGCATCGAGGAAGATGGGTATGAGACCCACGTAAGTTGCCATGGGGGTAACCCAACCTATGTGATCGGAGATCCCGTGAATTAGGACCTGGAAAAACAATCCAACGGTCAACTGAGGAGAGTATCCTTAATTAACCCACTCCATTGGAGATGCATAATACTCTCAATTCTGTAAGGTAGGCTAACTTTTGTCTTAATGTGTTCCAAAGCTTGTGTAAGCAAGATGCTAACCTACAGAGCATTCTTTGGAGGAACACACCTATGTTAGCCCGACTGCTGCTCACAGTCTATGAGATTGGGTAATCTCTAGTAAGCTCATGAGAAAGTACGGAGTATGACTGATAGGCTCCACCCGTGGGGTTTAGCCTTCGGCAGCCATGTATCAGCTGACAATAGGCGAAACTTCTGCATGCCAAACTGACAATTCAAGGCATAGTCCATTGTTCAGTTGTGAAGAAGTCTAATCAGGTTGCTCTAGGTGGAAGTTCAACTTAACAGTCTCCACTGAAAATTCTGGTATATCAAACATTGTTTGGAACAGTTGACAAACCTATGTGCCTCGAGATCTGGTGGGGGATTGTTGGATAATGGATGGGCTTAGGACCATATAAGACACTAATCCCTGGTTGATCTTGAGGCCCATGTATGAGATGGAAGGTGGTGGGAAGTTTAGTCCCACCTTGCTAGTTGAGGAGAGTTGAGACCCCTTTATAAGGGCTGCTCTACCACTTGCAATTGGGATCTTGGGAAGAGGAGTGGTACACGCGCGCTCCTCCTCCTCCTCCTCCGCCGCTCGCCTCGCCTCGTCACGATGCGCGTGCGCCGCGGGTTGCGGGAATGAGTCGAAGCTTATTTTTGCCGCTCAGGAATGAATTAATTAATCAGGGATTAATTAACGAGTCGCTAACATGTGGGCCGTTGTCCAAGACGTTGGACTGTGGGCTGACTTGCGTTGCCGGGATTCGTCGACTCCCTTGCCGGGGGTGCGACCCTTGCCGGGACCCGCGTATTCGTCGACTCCCTTGCCGGGAGTGGGCCGACTTGGTCGTGGGCCTCCGCAAGGCCCACGACTTTCTTCCTTACGGACTATATAAGAAGGCTCTGGCTAGTGAAGTAACCTAGTTCGGTTCACTCACTCCCTCTCGCGTGACCTAGCCGTCATCTACTGTTCCTCACTCTGTGCAGCCTCCGGCGATCCCATCCTGACGATTGCGTGCACGGCTGGTCGGGACAGCGGGTGCCTCCGGAACCCTGCCGTTCGAGATCCTGCCCGGGAGAACGGCAATAAGGTTTTTGGGGAGCGTCTCGACGCGACTGCTCCCAATCCGTCCCCAACTCTGTTCGCCTCTGCTTCCACTACTTCCTCTGCATCGACACCATGGCCGACGACGCCGCCGCTAAGAAGAAGGCCACGGACGACGCCGAGGCTGCTGCTGCAGCCGCCGCGTTGGCCTGGCCAACTGGAGGGTATGATCTGTTCATCCCTCGTTTACTCGTACTTATGCTAGCCATATATGTGCTGGTAATAGAAGGTTCGGTTCTATGTTTTGCACGCGCTAGTATGCTTAGGTATCGCTATGAGATGCATACCTTTTATGCCATGCTTACTGTTTACTTGTGGATAAGTCTAATCTGAAAAGTGGTAATATTTCCAACAAGTAGATGCTAAGAAGTACATGTTCCCTCATTATTTGTTTCATAATAAGGAAAACTAGCTTGTGTCTCACACAATTGCGCAAGGAACTTCATCCGTAATATCTAATTTGTGTGGACTCGATCACACGGGTATATTCCAATCATTCATGTTACAAAGTTAGCAAATTAACTGTGAGATGTCGTTTTTGTACTTGAAATATGATTAGTTCACATAAGTAAAGAATGGGTTATGGGATGTTGGTTCATTATTTCTATAACATATTAGCTCGACAACATGGCATTGAAGTATAAATCCCGATGAACTATTCAGATCATATTCAACCTTTGGTACTAACATAAGTATGTCCTATATAGTTTCCTACTCGCCATACCCGAGCGGTGGCAAGCCACGCGCCGTTGATATGGTAGAAAAGTATGTGAATCTAGAATGCTTTTTTATATATTACAGAGAAGTAGTACAAAAATTAGAAATAGACAGAATGATGAACTTAAATTAACCACAGAACTAAACAGTGCCCAACATAGAAGATTAAGATTCAGCCCTTGAATCTGAAATTGTAATCAAAAGAATTTGAATCTGAAATTGTAATCAAAAGAATCATCCCTTGAATCTGAAATTGTAATCAAACGAATCAACCATTGAATCTGAAATTGATACAAATCGAAAGGAGTGAAGTATCCAAACCGAAAGCATTGAACTGTCTAAATGAGAAATCTGAGCTAATGAACTGTAGGACAACCAGAGACTACTATATGACCACATAGAATTACAAGACATGGTCAAGGGAATGAAGTTGCAGAGATGGAGCATGACTGATGAAAACCTGGAGCATAAAAGGAGGCTATTTTGGAATACGATCACTTTATGAACTATACACTTAGTCAAAGCGAGTTGAAAAGTGGATGGCTTTGAAATGCAATGAAGCATCCAGCTAGATCAATTAATCTTTACTAATCAAAATGTTATATGTTATCTGTAGTCCGATTACAACATATGTTTATCAGTCTGCTTTAATAAAAGGCACACCTAAAACGGAACCGTGTTCATCTCTAACTGTGCTATATAAACAAAACTGAAAAAATAGACATAAAGCAAAGAAATACATTCTCATTAGATTGACTCTATCTTCTTTTATCAACAATAGATCCTTCAAAATTGTCTTAATAGCAAGATAATCCAGAATCTAAGAATCTTCTTCGAGAGGAAATACTGGCTATTTCCAACTTTTGTACCCCAAAAGAATATATAGCACTATGTCTGCACCCTAATATTAATTTCCCCATTGAATTAACATCAGGATAATCTTCAGAAAGAAGCACCGGTATTTTACATTTCTTTCCACATCCTACAAATGGAGCAATGCTTTTTATTGTAAAATTAGGTCACTAAATTAAATGGACAAAAGAAAATTCAGTAAGTACAAATGAAAATTCAGTAAGTACAAATGAACCACATTTACATGTCGTATTACTTTATTATTTGACAAAAATTACAGAGTATCAAAATCAACTTATACACTAAAATTAAATTTAGGTACTCATGTTAATGATTTAACCGAATAATAAAAATCAAAGCTAGCACTGCTACTTTTGCCCACCTTGTTTAGGCTAAGCCAAATAATATCTTAACTTCAAAATGATATCTTAAATTTTTTCTAGAATACGCACGAGTGTGTATATCATGCATTAAAGAAGGAGAAAGGGGAGAAGAGCCCCGTCCACCAAAAGTTTACATGTAGTTACATCACTACTACACCACACGGCCCACAAAGGGCAAGAACAAAACACCTAACTATTCACCCTATAACACCTAGCAAGCATGGCCTGGAAGTTTGCGGTGTTATGCTTGAACATCCCTGCTAGCTTCCACACTACCCTTTCCTCGGTCTCAATTCAAGTAACAAGGGCAGCGGCTGAGGGCGATGCCCCCTCAAAGACAACCTTGTTTCTATGCTTCCAGAGCTCCCATAAGCAGAACCCGCGGATGTACATGTGTTGCACCATTCGACTAGGATAGCATCCTGGGAAGGAGTCCACTCAGGTTTGCCCAAGGCCGAGAGAACGACAAACCATACTGTTCTGGCAAGCACACAAGTCAGAAGGATGTGATTGCTCGTCTCCTTGCCCTGGTCATAGGAAGGACAAGCCAACTAGTGAGGGAGCCCACGCCGGGCTAACCGATCCAAAGTCCAACACCTATCCCGACCAGCCATCCAACTAAAGAAACTGCACTATAAGGGAGCTTTCAATTTCCAAGCCAAATTAGCATATGGTGCCCCCTAGAGGCCCCAGAACTTCGTCGCACACACCAAGCTTGCGGAGTAGGTGCCATTGTCTTCCCACGCCCATCTAATAATGTCACGCACAACCACCACAGGCTGAAACATTATAGTGGTGGACCATAGGGCAAGGTACTCCCATAAGATGGGCTCCTCCATGTCTGGGCCAACATCCAAGGCCAAGAACCCCCCTTCCAGTGCATGAGATACATGCCTTGCCTTTCTAAACCTCCGTGGAATTCTCTAATACAGGTTCGGCGCCAGATCCTGCACCCTGAGGCTATTAATCGATCTGTCCTCCCAGAATAGTGCCTGATGGCCATCCCCAACAATAGTGATGGTGGCTGCTTAATATATCCTTGTTGTCTCCGGCGGAACCCTAATGTCAAGCCCCTTCCATGATCTGGAGTTATTAGTTCTCTGCAACCAAGGCCACCTCGCTTGCAGCACCTGGTTCAGCCACTCTAGGTCGAGAACGTCGAGGCCACCCGCCCACGTAGGCATACATATTGATTTCCAAGTCACCCATGCATTACCCGCCATTGGCCTCTCCAGTGCCGGCCCATAAGAATCGTCGACAGATCTTATTAATCACCCTAATCGTCTTAGGTGGTAGTTGGTGGGCGAGCATGGCGTGAATCGGGATGGCGTAGAGGACCGATCGGATGAGCACTAACATGCTGCTCCTTGGCAGCGACCCCCTCTCCGGGATGGTAATTTACGGGCCACCTTCATAACCAAATCATCGAGTTGTGCCGGCGTTAATTTCCGCAAACTCAACGGCATCCCAAGGTAGCGGCAAGGGGAAATCCCTACAACACAGCCTAGCTTAGCAGCAATCATAGTGATCTGCGGATCAGAACACCCGATGGGCATCACCAATGTCTTCACATTGTTCAGTCATAGCCCGGACGTGCCATCAAAGGAGTCAAGAATTGTGTTGCATAGTTGTAGTTCCAAGGCCTCCGGCTTCAAGAAGAGCATCACGTCGTCCGCAAAAATCAACACCCGCTGATTAGGCCCTCATGTCATAGGATTAAGCAGCCCATACCTATTAGCCAAAGCAAATAGTCACTACAATGGCTCCGTCATTAGGATAAACATCATAGAGACAGTGAATCCCCTTGCCCGAAGGCCTTATGGTTTCGAATTGGAGCACCAGGCACACCATTGAGAAGGATCCGAGTTGATGCCATTGATAGCAGGCCGACAATCCATGCCATCCACCTTCTGCCAAAGCCTAGGGCATGTAGAGCTTCCATGACAAAGGGTCACTGGACTAGGTCAAATGCTTTGGATATATCCAATTTGATCATGAAAGTTGGGCTCCTGAGTGAGTTCAGTTTTTTAGCCGTGCCCTGCACGGGCATGAAATTATCATGTATGGGCATCCATCGAACGAAGGCACTCTGGTGCATGTCCACCAAGCCCGGTAGCTCGTCCTTCAGCCGCAAGGATAGGATTTTGTCAAAGATCTTAACAGCACCCTGTATGAGCCTAACTGGTTTAAAATCCTTCAGTTCCTCCACGCCATCTACCTTTGGCAATAGGGTGACTAAGGCCTGGTTAGTCGCATGCATACCCCTCATATCGTGTTGAAAGAAGCAGTCCATTGCCCTCATAAAATCAGCCTTGATGATATTCCAACAACATTCGTAGAAACGTGTAGTAAACCCATCTGGGACTAGTATCTTGTCTAGCATTGTAGCGACCCGATCCCAATGGACCATAGTCTCTATGCTTAAGTGTCATCCTTGGATTGGTATTGCTGACACACACAGTACTCGAGTATTTATAACAGAGTTCAATCACACACTTATTACATCGAGTGTCTCTTAAAGAGTACTTATTACAATAATATGGCTGAAGGCCATCTAAATAACTTGCGGAAGCTTCGAAGGTAAATGAGCCCATCCAACTCCACGGCAAAACTGAGTGCATGACAACGACCTATCGCACCTTACTCTTCGTCTGAAAATTCTGCAACATGATACGTTGCAGCCGTGTAGGTCAGCACATGGAATATGCTGGCAAGATCAGACTATAGAGAAAATGATGTAATGAAGGCTATCACTACATGCATATTTGGCTGGTTGAGGCTCTAAGTTTAACATTTTCATAAAGCTAATTTTTCCCTACAACAAAAGGAATATATTTTATTTAACTACCAATTTTATGCCATTATTGAGAAGGTTCCCCCAACTCAATTCCTAAAATAATATTAATAACCCAACAAAGTCATTAAGTAAAGTGATGAGATCAAATCAATAATTCAAATACCAGATACTTAAGATGTCCATAACCGGGACACGGCTAACCATGAGTAGTTTATACACTCTGCAGAGGTTTGCGCACTTTTCCCCACAAGACTCGACCGCATCCATGATCGAAAGATTGAGACATAGTCTTTCTGAAGCATTAACTCTTTACTCTGGGTAGACAGCACCACCTACTTTCCCCCACACCTACTAGCCTACCACTGAAAGAGGTTACACAACTTACTCAACTATGCCATAGCCCATAATGGCTTGTGGCTGCACACGGAAGTTTCTAGCATGAATAATATTGTGATCCCTTTGAGCCTGGGTGGCATTCCATAGGATGACCACACGGGTACTCCGGGATATCCTAGGACAACACTGGATTGCTCCAGGTGCCCGCAACCAATCCACCCATATGTGTATTAAAGTGGCCATCTTAAGTTTGCCTTAGTTAAAATCTCTCACAACTTGCATGATTCTCACATACCAATCCCCGTCTACGAGCATGGCTAAGCAATATGAGCATAAGGTATATTTTGGGGTGATAAATGGATAATAGGTTCCTACCTCATCAACTACTTGATAGTAACCACATGTTCACAATCCTACTCATGCAATGTTTGAGGGTTGAACTAATGCATAAAAACTGGGTAATAAAGGGATATGATCAAACTGTAACTTGCCTTGCTGACAATGGGAAAACCCTAGAGATTCGTAGTAGCAAGCTTCGCACTCCGAAAAGTCTATCGTAGACAAACAATAGAATACATAAGCACTCAAGCATAAGATGCAAAGGTAAAACCAAATAAAATGATCTAAACAAAAAGTTCAAGTAAAGAGCTTCGATATGCAAAAAGAATCAATCAAATCGGAGATACGAAACTCAAGCTACGATCGAAAGAAATTCAAATCTGTTTGAAACCAAATTTTAAACTTCCAAAGAACATGTTTAAGTTGATTATCTGAACAGAGGGGTTTGTAACGAAGAATTTGGCATTGGTTTCGTTGGATTTGGATAAACGAGCAAAAAATTGTGATCGTTTAAAGATCAGGGACTAATCTGCGAAGAAAATAATTACAGATAGGTCTCTCGCCGAAAATAAACAGAAAAAGAAAAAATCTAACGAACGAACGTTCGATATAGAAACCTAACGAACGAAAACCGTTCGCTACTGAAGACAAACGGACGAACGTCCGCTAAATAAACTACGCTATGAAATAAACTGGGTCGAGAAAAGATAACCAAAAAAATTCGGATCGGGCGGCGGTTTATATCGGTTCGGTGGTTTGGCGAGAAAACCGGCAGTAGCGGCCACAAACTCCGGCAAAGCAGAATGGCGCGGGGCGACGTCGACGCAAGGTGGCGAGGCTTGCGACGGCAGCACGACGAGGCGAGGTGTGCGGCGGCGGGGGCTGCGGTAGGTGGCGTGGCGAACGGCGGCTACGGCGAGCGGTTGCGGCTCAGGGTGGCGGGAGGCGGTGGCGGTTTGTGGAGGATAGGGCGAGGGGGGGTGGGCGGCAGCTTTTAAAGGCCGGGGGAGGGGCCGGTCGGCTTGGGATGGGGGGCAAAGGCGGCATTGGGGCGGAGTCGCACTCGGCAGCGGCGTGCGCGTGCTGGAGGCGAACTCCGACGCGGCTCTGGGAAGGCAACGCTGCTGGGTCGGCTGGGCTTCGGCCGAGTCGGTCCGAAGAACCTTTTTTTTAATAAACGCCGCGAAGAAAAAATCCGAATAAATAAAATCCTAAAATTTCAGAAAGAATTTTCACCATCCCCTCCTAATATTTGGGACAATGTGAACATTTTTCTGGGCTAAATGCAATTTAAAAAATTGCCACCGAATAAAATTGCAAATAAAAATCAAATAAATATATTTTATTCAAAATTAAATTTCCAATATTTCCTAGATGTTTTGAATAAGTCATATTATCTTCTCTCATTATTTTATTGGAAAATAATTTTGAATAAAAATATCACTTTAATCCAATTTGCCAATTTTGAAAATTCAAAAATGGATTGTTTGTGAAAATCCCCAACTCTCTCAATTGGTCCTTGAGTCGCTTAAGGTTTCTAGGATCAAAAGTCCAAATAAAACAAATTCAAAAATGCACAATTTATGGATGCATATGATGACCTAATGGTTAACATCCAAATTGAAAATTGGGATGTTACAAACCTACCGCCCTTAAGATGAATCTCACCCTCGAGATTCGGATTGGCTAGAAAAAAAGGTGTGGGTGGTCTTTCCGAAGGTCTTCTTCTCGCTCTCAGGTGGCTTCCACTGAACTTTGCAAAACTTGATGACCTTGCTGCATGTAACTCGGTTGGCGAACTCGAGAATCTTGATGGGTTTCTCCTCGTAGGTCTGATCACTTTCCAACTGAATTGCTTTCAGGGGCACTGTATCTCTCAGAGGAATATCGGCCATCTCTGCATGGCATTTCTTCAACTGGGAAACGTGAAACACATCATGAACTCCTGACAAACCTTCGGGTAACTCCAACTTGTAGGCAACTTCACCCATACGTTCCAAAACTCGGTATGGTCCTACAAATCATGGTGCTAACTTTCCTTTGACTCCAAATCGTTTAACTCCTCGAAGTGGTGACACACGAAGATATGCTCGGTCTTCGATTTCATAGGCTACCTCCTTCCGTTTAGTATCGGCATAGCTCTTATGCCTGGATTGAGCAACCTTGAGTCTATCACGAATCAACTTGACCTTCTCCTCAGACTCTGATTAAATCTGGCCCAAACAATTGTCGGTCTCCAAATTCATCCCACATCAAGGGTGTCCTGCACCTCCTTCCATACAAGGCTTCGAAAGGGGCATCTTCAAACTAGCTTGGTAGCTGTTGTTGTACGAGAACTCTGCGTAAGGCAAATTATCATCCCACCTAGATCTATAATCTAGCACACAAGCTCTCAACATGTCCTCCAGAATCTGATTGACTCTCTCGGTCTGTCCATCTGTCTGCGGATGAAAGGCTGTACTGAACTCTAGCCTGGTACCCAATGTCTGGTGTAACTAATTCCAAAACTTCAAGGTAAACTGTGCTCCTCTATTTGATACGATGGTCCTCGGAACTCCATGTAGACATACGATCCTGGTCATATATATCTTGTCCAACTTCGCCCTCGTATAAGTGGTTTTCACAGGGATAAAGTGAGCCACTTTGGTCAAGCGATCAACTACTACCCAGATGGAGTCATATCCTGATCGTGTCCTTGGTAATCCGGTGATGAAATCCATGCCAAGTTTATCCCACTTCCATTCGGGTATCGGCAAAGGCTGAAGTAATCCTGCTGGCTTCTGATGCTCTGCCTTAACTGTCTGACATACATCACATACTACTACGTACTTGGCAATATCCTTCTTCATACCTGTCCACCAGAAATGTTCCTTCAAATCCAAATACATCTTGGTTTTGCCTGGGTGAATCGATTATGGTGAGTCATGAGCTTCCTGAAGAATTAACTTCCTGATCTCTGGATCATTTGGCACATAGATATGATTCTCAAACCATAAAGTTTCGTGTTCATCCCCACGAAAACGTTTGGCCTTTCCTTTACTCATCTTTTCCTTTATCTCCACAATCTCCTCATCAGTCTTTTGAGCTTCTCGAATCTTTCCCAACAACGTGGACTGAACTTCCAATGCTACAACAAAACTTCTCGGAACTATCACCATTCAAAGTTATCTGACATCGTCAGCTAACTCCTGAGGTAAACCTCCGGTTATGAGGGTATTAACATAACTCTTGCGGCTCAACGCGTCGGCTACAACATTGGCCTTTCCTGGATGATAATGCAGTTTCATGTCATAATCCTTTATGAGCTCCAACCATTGCTACCTCTTGAGCATGCATTGGTTTTCCCTTGAAGAGGAAAGGGTGATGCAGCAAAGTAGCGTAAGTATTTCCCTCAGTTTTTGAGAACCAAGGTATCAATACAGTAGGAGACAACGCACAAGTCACCTAGTACCTGCACAAACAATCAAGAACCTTGCAACCAACGCGATAAAGGGGTTGTCAATCCCTTCACGGTCACTCGCAAAAGTGAGATCTGATAAAGATAGTAAAGTAAATATTTTTGGTATTTTTGTTGTATAGATTGGAAAATAAAGATTGCAAAATAGTAAACGAGATGCGATGTAAATAAAAGAGATGTAATATAGTAAGAAAGAGACCCAGGGGCCATAGGTTTCACTAGTAGCTTCTCTCAAGATAGCATGTATTACGGTGGGGGAACAAATTACTGTCGAGCAGTTGATAGAAAAGCGCATAGTTATGAGAATATCTAGGCAATGATCATGAATATAGGCATCACGTCAGTGTCAAGTAGATCGAAACGATTCTGCATCTACTACTATTACTCCACACATTGAACGCTATCCAGCATGCATCTAGAGTATTAAGTTCATAAGAATAGAGTAACACTTTAAGCAAGATGACATGATGTAGAGGGATAAACTCAAGCAATATGATATAAACCCCATCTTTTTATCCTCGATGACAACAATACAATACATGCCTTGCTACCCCTACTATCACTGGGAAAGGACACCGCAAGATTGAACCCAAAGCTAAGCACTTCTCCCATTGCAAGAAAGATCAATCTAGTAGGACAAACTAAACCAATAATTCAAAGAGACTTTCAAAGATATCAAATCATGCATATAAGAATTCATAGAAGAGCCAAATAATATTCATAGATAATCTTGTTCATAAACCCACAATTCATCGGATCTCGGCAAACACACCGCAAAAGAGTATTACATCGAATAGATCTCCAAGAACATCGAGGATGCTTTGTATTGAGAATCAAAGAGGGAGAAGAAGCCATCTAGCTAATAACTATGGACCCAAAGGTATGTGGTAAAGTACTCATGCTTCATTGGAGAGGCTATGGTGTTGATCTAGAAGCCCTCCGTGATCGATTCCCCCTCCGGCAGATCGCCGAAAAAGGCCCCAAGATGGGATCTTACGGGTATAGAAGGTTGCGGCGGTGGAAAAGTGTTTTTGTGGTTCTCTGCGGTCGATCTAGGGTATAAGAGTATATATAGGCGAAAGAAGTACGTCGGTGGAGCTTCGTGGGGCCCACGAGGGTGGGGGGCGCGCCTAACCCCTGGGCGTGCCCTCCTGCCTCGCGGCCGCCTCACGGAGTTCCAGACTTCCACTCCAAGTCTCCTGGTTTGCTTTCGGTCCAAGAAAGATCATCGCGAAGGTTTCATTCCGTTTGGATTCCGTTTGGTATTACTTTTCTGCGAAACAGTAAAATAGGCAAAAAAACAGAAACTGGCACTGGGCCTCCGGTTAATAGGTTAGTCCCAAAAATAATATAAAAGAGCATATTAAAGCCCATTAAACATCAAAAACAGATAATATAATAGCATGGAACAATAAAAAATTATAGATACGTTGGAGACGTATCAAGCATCCCCAAGCTTAATTCTTGCTCGTCCTCGAGTAGGTAAATGATAAAACAGAAATTTTGATGTGGAATGCTACCTAACATAATTATCAATGTAATTTTATTTATTGTGGCATGAATGTTCAGATTCGAAAGATTCAAGACAAAAGTTCAATATTGACATAAAAATAATAATACTTCAAGCATACTAATAAAGTAATCATGTCTTCTCGAAATAGCATGGACAAAGAAAGCTATCCCTACAAAATTATATAGTCTGGCTATGCTCTATCTCCATCACACAAAATATTTAAATTATGCACAACCCCGATGACAAGCTAAGAAATTGTTTCATACTTTTGATGTTCTCAAACTTTTTCAATCTTCACGCAATACATGAGCATGAGCCATGGACATAGCACTATAGGTGGAATAGAATGGTGGTTGAGGAGAAGACAAAAAAGGAGAAGATAGTTTGACATCAACTAGGCGTATCAACGGGCTATGGAGATGCCCATCAATAGATATCAATGTGAGTGATTAGGGATTGCCATGCAACGGATGCACTAGAGCTATAAGTGTATGAAAGCTCAAAAAGAAACTAAGTGGGTGTGCATCCAACTTGCTTGCTCACGAAGACCTAGGGCATTTTGAGGAAGCCCATCATTGGAATATACAAGCCAAGTTCTATAATGAAAAATTCCCACTAGTATATGAAAGTGACAAAATAGGAGACTCTCTATCATGAAGATCATGGTGCTACTTTGAAGCACAAGTGTGGAAAAAGGATAGTAGCATTGCCCCTTCTCTCTTTTTCTCTCATTTTTTATTTGGGCCTTTCTCTTTTTTATGGCCTCTTTTTTTCGTCCGGAGTCTCATCCCGACTTGTGGTGGAATCATAGTCTCCATCATCCTTTCCTCACTGGGACAATGCTCTAATAATGATGATCATCACACTTTTATTTACTTACAACTCAAGAATTACAACACGATACTTAGAACAAAATATGACTCTATGTGAATGTCGCCGGCGGTGTACAGGGATGTGCAATGATTCAAGTGACATGTATGAAAGAATTATGAAGGTGGCTTTGCCACAAATACGATGTCAACTACATGATCATGCAAAGCAATATGACAATGATGGAGCGTGTCATAATAAACGGAACGGTGGAAATTTGCATGGCCATATATCTCGGAATGGCTATGGAAATGCCATAATAGGTAGGTATGCTGGCTGTTTTGAGGAAGGTAAATGATGGGTTTATGGTACCGGCAAAAGTTGCGTGATACTAGAGAGGCTAGCAATGGTGGAAGGGTGAGAGTACGTATAATCCATGGACTCAACATTAGTGATAAAGAACTCACATACTTATTGCAAAAATCTATTAGTTATCAAAACGAAGTACTACGCGCATGCTCCTAGGGGGATAGATTGGTAGGAAAAGACCATCGCTCGTCCCCGACCGCCACTCATAAGGAAGACAATCAAAAAATAAATCAAGCTTCGACTTCATCACATAACGGTTCACCATACGTGCATGCTACGGGAATCACAAACTTTAACACAAGTATCTCTCAAATTCACAACTACTCAACTATCATGACTCTAATATCACCATCTTCATGTCTCAAAACAATCATAAGGAATCAAACTTCTCATAGTATTCAATGCACTTTATACGAAAGTTTTTATTATACCCATCTTGGATGCCTATCATATTAGGACTAAATTTATATCCAAAGCAAAATACCATGTTGTTCTAAAAGACTCTCAAAATAATATAAGTGAAGCATGAGAGATCAACAATTTCTATAAAATAAAACCACCACCGTGCTCTAAAAAGATATAAGTGAAGCACTAGAGCAAAATTATCTAGCTCAAAAGATATAAGTGAAGCACTAGAGCAAAATTATCTAGCTCAAAAGATATAAGTGAAGCATATGGAGTATTCTAACAAATTCCGATTCATGCGTGTCTCTCCCAAAAGGTGTGTACATTAAGGATGATTGTGGTAAACTAAAAAGCAAAGACTCAAATCATACAGGACGCTCCAAGCAAAACACATATGATGTGGTGAATAAAAATATAGCCTCAAGTGAAGTTACCGATAGACGAAGACGAAAGAGGGGATGCCCCGGAAGGCACCCCCAAGCTTAGGCTTTTGGTTGTCCTTGAATTTTACCTTGGGGTGCCTTGGGCATCCCCAATCTTAGGCTCTTACCACTACTTATTCCAAATTCCATCAAATCTTTACCCCAAAACTTGAAAACTTCACAACACAAAACTCAACAGAAAATCTCATGAGCTCCGTTAGTATAAGAAAATAAACCACCACTTGAAGGTACTGTAATGAACTCATTCTTTATTTATATTGGTGTTAAACGTGTCGGATTTCGGGTTCCAGCAGACCCTTGAGGTTCGAACACTGGGGTGCGCATGGAGATTTCGCCTCCTACCTACCTGCACCCCTCCGCCACGCTGGGATCTAAACTATGGAAAGAACAACACAAGAGACACAGGGTTTATACTGGTTCGGGCCACCGTTGTGGTGTAATACCCTACTCCAGTGTGTGGTGTGGTGGATTGCCTCTTGGGCTGATGATGATGAACAATACAAGGAAGAATAGCCTCGCGAGGGTCTGTTCTTGGCTGAGGCGATGAACTGCTGGGAGGAGTTCAGTCACCTTTCTCTCTCTCTCTCTCTGATCGAGACCCTCTCTAGCGAGCCTCTTCCTTCCAACCTCCCAACCCCCTTTGCTCTGTGGGTGGCTGGTCCTATTTATAGAGGCCATGGTCCTCTTCCAAAATATCGAGCGGGAAGGGAGCCAACAATGGCGGGCTAATTTTGAAGGGGGACAGCAAGTATCAGCTATCCTAACAAAAGTAGTCTTCGTCTGCGCAAAGCTCTGGTGATGACGCCGTCTTGGGCTCCACGATGACCTCTGTCTCGTAGTCCTCCTGGTCTTGGTCTCGTTGCACCGAAATGGCAACCTTTGCCTGATGCCTCGGTACTCCGCGGCTGCGCTTGCCCCCTTTGCACCAAAGAGGAAAGGAGGACGCTGCACGGGCTGGCACCCGCCTGGCGCCCTGAGTCGTCATGGCTTGCGTCACGGGCACCTCGTGAGGTACCCCGCCTTGATCTCTCCGCCTCCTCGTGAGCCAGCCTGACGAGGCCGTGCCTAAGGAAGCTCCGCGTCGTCCGCCCCGCGAGGCTTGGCCCCTCGCGTGGGTCTTGGGTTTGTGTTGGTGAAGATGGGCCGTGCTGGGCACCCTTTTGAGCCACGCCGCAGGCCGCAGGCAGGCAAGTCTGGGGACCCCCGTTCTCAGAACACCAACAGTAGCCCCCGGGCCCAAGGCGCGCCCGGACTTGGCCGTGCAGGGAGGCGGAAGGGCAAGAGCGAAGCACCGCGGGCCCTAACAGCCTGCGGCCTTGGGCGCCGCGTGGCAGTTGATTGGACGTGGGCGTCTCCACTTCCCCATGGCGCCTCGGCAACTTCACGGATTGGACAAGTCCCTGCATGCAAAGCGGGTCATGATTACCTGTGATCGTGGGGGCCGTCGGTTGGCCCTCGCCAGCTATAAGTACTGATCGACGCGCGCCCTTCCAGTTCATCTCCACTTGCTTCTCCTTCTTCTTTATGGCCCCATCGAGGAGGTTCTCGGGCGCGGAGAAGGGGAAGGCTTGCCAGGTTGAGCATGCCTCTCCCCCGCCCAAGCGCGGCCGAGGGCGCCCTCGCAAACATCCTGTGGCCACCACGGCAGCTCCCCGCGGCCG
Organism: Triticum urartu; assembly: GCF_003073215.2. Taxonomy (NCBI): domain Eukaryota; kingdom Viridiplantae; phylum Streptophyta; class Magnoliopsida; order Poales; family Poaceae; genus Triticum; species Triticum urartu. The sequence goes on from NC_053028.1 coordinate 620,428,617, forward strand.
CGGAGATGCTTTCCAGCACGGTGACGGGCGGATTGCTGCGTCCGGGGGGTGCGCTCCGGCTGCGCGTCCCCCTATGCCGCGCTTTCGCGCTGCTGAGGTGCTGCTGGAGTTCGTCGTGTGGTCGGCGGAGCCGACTAGCACCCGTCTTCCACTTCCTCGCTTCCTCCTTGGCGAGCTCCCGGCCGGCGCACCGGGCGACGTCTGGCTTCAGGCCGACGGCTGCTGCAGCCGGGCCTCATGGGTTTCACTGAGGTCTCCGCAGCCGGGAGCCTGGCCCTGGCCCGCGGTTGGCAGACGTTTGCCCGTGCGTGTGGCCTGGGCCATCGGTGCACCCTACACTTCAAGTTCGACGGCGATGCCACCCTCTACGTGAGGGTGTTTGGGGAAGATGGTCGCCACGTAGGGTGTTGCCCCGAGGGCGATGACCGCGGCTGGGAACCCGGCTCCGGCGATGATGGAGAGGGCAGCGCTCGCGCGGCTGGCGGCGCTCAGGGTTCCTCGAGCTTCTCTGGTTCTTCTTCAGGCGGCAACTCTTCTAGCGGTGGCCGCGGTCAGCCTCCACGCCGTCGTATCTGTTTGGGAGGTGGTAGCGTGTCCGCCCGCCGTCGCGCCTTGGTGAAGCGCGAGAGGGAGTCCGCCTGAGCTCCAGAGGCAACTCGGGCTTTCCCTGCGGGCCGGTGTGAGGCGAGCTGCACCAAATTTGTTCTTTCTTTTCCTTTTTCCTGCGTAAAAAAGACAGTAGTGTGGAGCCCCGCGGGGGCGTGTATGGGTTATTGCTGTTAATCATCGTTTTGCTTTCTTTATCGTACCTCCCGGCTACGTGCCCGCGCGTGGATAGTTCCCGGCCCCGGCCGTGGGGGTGACCGGCCCAGGCCCTGTGTTTGTGTCGCGGTGCCCGAGGGGCACGGAATGGAGGGGTGCTCCTGCAAGGGGCCCAGGTTGCGAACCCTTTGAATGACTAGGATAAGAACACTCGCGAGGGCGCTCGGCTGCCCCCCCTCGTGAGGCCTTGCACAAGAGAAATCGAGGCAGGAGAATGAAAAGCCGAAGAACCATAAGCCAAAGACGGCAACAACTTCAATAAAACTTCGAATGAGAAGGAACAAGCCAACTGCGGAAAGCAAATGAAAAGCCGCGTTCGGCACCTAGTCTAGTCTTCGACGTCTTCTCACCAGCGCAGAGCTAAGTGCTGCCACTGGGCGTGGGAGGGAGCCAAAGGGCCTGAGGTCGGCGCTCCTGAGACTCCGGGGCGTGTACAGCCCCAACTCATTATTACGTGAGAGTGTCACGGGCGGCGAGCTTCACAGGCGTTGGCCTTCTTCACAGGCTCCGGGCCTTTTCCAAAACGCGATAGCTTCAGAGGCATTTGCCTTCTTCACAGGCTCTGGGCCTTTTCCAAAACGCGATAGCTTCACAGGCATTTGCCTTCTTCACAGGCTCCGGGCCTTTTCCAAAACGCGATAGCTTCACAGGCATTCGCCTTCTTCACAGGCTCCGGACCTTTTTAGGGGTAGAACCTCCGGAGATGCTGGATGTTCCATGCGTTCTGGACCGGCACCCCCTCCCGAGTCTCCAAGCACGCGGAGCCGGGCCTGGAAACATGAACAACTTTGAACGGGCCCTCCCACATGGGAGAGAGCTTGTGCAGCCCCTCCCTGGAGAGAACCCGCCTGAGCACGAGGTCTCCTACCTTGAGAGTCCCTGGGCGGATGTTGCGGCAGTGATATCGCCGCAGCGCTTGTTGGTACCTCGCCGCTCGCAGCGCGGCTTCTCGGCGACGTTCCTCCCCCAGCACGAGGTCCATCCCCCGCATGGCATCCTGCTGCGCCTCGTCGAATGCCAGGACCCGCGCGGAGCGACGTCTGACCTCGTGGGGGAGGACCGCTTCGGCTCCGTAGACCAGGAAGAACGGGGTCTCTCCAGTCGGCTTGGTCGCGGTTGTGCAGATGGACCACAACACGGACTGAAGCTCATCGTACCAACCTCTGCCGCAGGCCTCCAGCTTCTTCTTGAACGGCCTGGTCTTGAGTCCCCTCAGGACCTCCGCGTTGGCCCGCTCGGCCTGGCCGTTGCTTCGGGGGTGCACCACCGAAGCGTAGCATATCTGCGTTCCAAGGTTAGCGCAGTATGTTTTGAAGATGTTACTGGTGAACTGCGAACCGTTGTCTGTGATGATGCGGTTTGGCACCCCGAACCGGCTCACGATGCCCTTGATGAACTTGACCGCGGAACCCGCGGGAATGGTGCGGACAGCCTCTACTTCAGCCCACTTGGTGAACTTGTCCACGGCGACGTAGAGGTAGCGGTAGCCCCCTGGCGCCCGTGGAAACGGGCCCAAGATGTCCAGCCCCCAGACTACGAATGGCCACAAAAGGGGTATAGTCTGTAGGCCTCCTGCTGGCTGATGGATTTGCTTGGCGTGGAACTGGCACGCCTCACAAGCTTTCACTAATTCGACGGCGTCATTGAGTGCGGTGGGCCAATAAAACCCACTGCAGAACGCCTTGCCGACGAGGGTCCGTGATGATGAATGATGTCCACAGTCTCCGTCGTGTATATCTTCCAGCAGTTCCTTCCCTTGCTCCCTGGAGATGCAGCACAGGGATACATCGTTCGGTCGCTTCCGGTAGAGCTCTCCATCCTTGATGCAGTATGCCGTGGCCTGGCGTGCCACTCGCTCCGCTTCCTCCTCCTTCTCCGGCAGGGTCCCTTGCATTAAGTAACTCTGGAGCTCCGTGATCCAGCATCCCTCCTGAGGTTCCATCGTCAGGAGCAGGCGTGCTCCTGATGCCGGGCCGCAGGTCGGAGCTCCTGAGGCAGGTGGCTGGGGGAGCTCCTCCCGAGGCTGAGCCGTGTTTGACATTGACGGCAGGGCCGAGGGCTTGAAGAGCCACTCCTCGAAAATGCCAGGCTCCTGAGGTAACCGCCTGGACGCCCGTTTGGCGATGTCGTCGGCCTCCTGATTGGTGCCACAGGGCACATGCTGCAACTCCAACCCCCAGAATTGCTTCTCCATCCTGCGGACCTCCGCAAGGTAGGCTTCCATGTGCTCATCTTTCGGCTCGTACACCTTGTTGGAGAAATTGACAAGGAGCTGCGAATCGCCCTTGATGGTGAGGCGTTTCACTCCCAAGGCAGCTGCGGCCTTCAAGCCCGCTATTAAACCTTCATACTCCGCTATGTTGTTGGAGACCTTTTCACCTTGCTGGAAACAGAGCTGCACAACGTAGTAGAGCTTGTCGTGAGTGGGCGATATAAGCACCGCCCCAGCCCCAGCGCCATGCCTGGAGAACGCCCCATCGAAGTGCATGACCCAGCCTTCTGGCGCCTCGCTTCCCGGGGATAGGGACCGATCCTCGTCGGCCTTGAGGCCTGGCGCCTCCGTCTATTCTGCCACAAAATCCGCCAATGCTGCTCCCTTAATGACTCTGGTCGTGCTGAATTCGAGCTGAAACGCTTGCAGTTCTATGTTCCACTCAGCGACCCTTCCATCTGAATTGGGGTTCCTGAGCACTCTCTCCAGGGGGTATGACGAGACGACCTTGATGGGGTGACCCTGAAAATAGTGCCGCAGCTTGCGCGAGGCCACCAGTAGCGCGAGGAGGAGTTTCTGAGGCATGGGGTACCGCGCCCTTGCATCCCGCAACACCATGCTGATGAAGTACACTGGGTGCTCAACGAGGTGGAGTGCGTCAGTGCTGGTGGCTCCCTTTGGAGACCATGGCGCCTCTTGAGGCAATAAGGCCTCCTGAGACTGGCCATCTGGGAGAGGGGCCTCTTCTGCCTCCGGTGCGCCCTTCTACGGCGGCTGATCCTCCTCAGCCGCTGTGGCGGTTTCTGTGGGCCTTCCTTGTTCCTGTTCCGCCTTGTCCCGGGCCGCTGCCGCGGTTTTGATTTGACGCTCCTCTCTGACTGCCACCAAGGCTGCATTGGCGGAGTAGGGAGTGGCGGCGAGGTAAAGCACCAGGGGCTCTTGAGGGCGCGGAGCCACCATGACCGGTGGACTGGTCAGGTATCTCTTGAGATCCTGGAACGCCTTGTCGGCCTCTTCAGTCCACTCGAAGGGCCCCTTTTTCTTCATTAGCTGGAAGAAGGGTAGCGCTCGCTCCCCCAACTTGGAGATGAAGCGCCCTAGCGCGGTCACACGCCCCGTCAGCTTCTGCATTTCTCTGAGGGTCTTTGGCGGGCTCATGTCTTCCACCGCCTTGACCTTCTCCGGGTTAGCCTTGATGCCTCGGTGGGATACGAGGAAACCCAAGAGCTTGCCCGAGGGGACTCCGAACACACACTTCTCTGGGTTGAGCCATAGGTTCACTGCGTTGAGGCTCGTGAAGGTTTCCTCCAGGTCTTGTATCAAGGTCCTGGCCTCCCGAGACTTTACCACAATGTCATCGACGTAAGCTTCAACATTCTTCCCGAGCTGTGGGCCCAAGGTGATGTGCATCACCCGCTGAAAGGTCGCCCCTGCGTTACGCAGCCCGAATGGCATGCATGTGTAGCAGTACACCCCACACGGGGTTAGGAAGGCTGTCTTCTCGACGTCTTCTACCGCCATCTTGATCTGATGATACCCAGAGAAGGCATCCAGGAAGCATAACAGGTCGCATTCCGCAGTGGAATCGACGATCTAGTCGATGCGGGGGAGCGGGAACGGATCTTGCGGGCACGCTTTGTTGAGGTTGGTGAAGTCGACACACATGCGTTCCTTCCCTCCTTTCTTTGGCACAACGACAGGGTTGGCCAACCAATCTGGGTATCGGACCTCGCGAATGACCCCAGCGGCCTCTAATTTGCGGGTCTCTTGGACAATGAAGGCTTGCTTTTCTGTGGACTGCCGCCTGGCCTTCTGCTTCACAGGGCGCACGTTGGGGCATACGTTGAGGTGATGCTCGATTACACTCCTGGGGATCCCTGCCAACTGGTCTGGCTCCCAAGCGAATACCTTCTTGTTTGCACGCAGGAACCCGACCAGGGCCTCCTCCTGCTCGGGTTTGAGGTGGGCACCTATGGTGAAAGTGGCGTTGGTGGACCCGTCCTCATCGACAGGTATCTTCTTGGTTTCTGCCTTGTCTTGGGTGAACAACTGTTTCTTCTTGGCGGGCGCAGCTCCCTTGGGCTCGGGGGCTTCCAAGTCGGCAGGCTGTGCCGGCGCCGCCGTCTTGAAGGCGAGCCTGAGCACCCGCAGCGTGTCTCCGGTGTCCCCGTGTACGGTGAGGACACCGCTGCTCCCGGGCATCTTCATGAGGTTGTACGCCGGGTGCGTCGCGGCCATGAACTGGGCCAGCGCTGGGTAGCCGAGGATGGTGTTATAGGGAAGGCCGATGGGGCGATGTCAAAGTCAACCAGCTCCGTGCGGAAGTTGTTGTAGGTGCCGAAGGTTACTGGGAGCCGGATCTGTCCCAAGGAGCTGGATGACCTGCCCCCAACGCCTGAGAAGGGCCGGCTGGGCTGCAGCCATTCCAGGGGTATGCAGAGGAGGTTGAAGGCCTCGACTGAGAGCACGCTGAGGCCCGCACCGCCTTCGATGAGAGTTCTGGTGATGGCCACCTGGCAGATGGTGGGGGTGCACAGCATGGGGAGCGCACCCGAGCTGGCCGAGTTGGAGGGGTGGTCCTCCGAGCTGAAGGTCAGGCCGGTCTCGGGCGCCGCCCAATCCAGGGGAGCCCCCTACCGCGTGGAAGCGGCGCTGACCCGGCGGATGAACGGCTTGACGTGGTAACTTGTGGGCGGCGCCTGCGAGCCGCCCAGGAGGGCCGCGACGACCAGGGGTGTTGGTGTAGCGCGATGGGCGGGGAAGAGGTTGCGGAGCTCTTCCCGAGAGGCCACGGAGGCTGCCGGCGGGTGGAGCAGCCATGTGCGCGGGGCGCCGGTGAGGGCCATGGGGAGCCAGGTGGCCGCAACCCTATCGTTACCTCCTGCTTCGAGGAGGGCCTCCTTGCTCGCCAGCAAGAAGGCCAGCGGATCTGTCGGGCCGCCGTAGCGCGGCGGCGTCGTTGGCTTGAGCTTGTCTGGCCGCCGCACCCGTTGCAGGGCTGGGGCCCGGGCTCGGAGCCCCCTGGCCCCCGTGCTGGCGCCGGCGACCGGAGCGGGCGACACGCTGCTCATCGTGAGGCAAGCCGTGGCGGTGGCGGAAGAGAAAACTCCGGTGCACCCCCTACCTGGCGCGCCAAATGTCGGATTTTGGGTTCCGGTAGACCCTTGAGGTTCGACACTGGGGTGCGCGCGGAGATTTCACCTCCTACCTACCTGCACCCCTCCGCCACGCTGGGATCTAAACTATGGAAAGAACAACACAAGAGACACAGGGTTTATACTGGTTCGGGCCACCGTTCTGGTGTAATACCCTACTCCAGTGTGTGGTGTGGTGGATTGCCTCTTGGGCTGATGATGATGAACAATACAAGGAAGAACAGCCTCGCGAGGGTCTGTTCTTGGCTGAGGCGATGAACTGCTGGGAGGAGTTCAGTCACCTTTCTCTCTCTCTCTCTCTCTGATCGAGACCCTCTCTAGCGAGCCTCTTCCTTCCAACCTCCCAACCCCCTTTGCTCTGTGGGTGGCTGGTCCTATTTATAGAGGCCCTGGTCCTCTTCCCAAATATCGAGCGGGAAGGGAGCCAACAATGGCGGGCTAATTTGAAGGGGGACAACAAGTATCAGCTATCCTGACAAAAGTAGTCTTCGTCTGCGCAAAGCTCTGGTGATGACGCCGTCTTGGGCTCCACGATGACCTTCGTCTCGTAGTCCTCCTGGTCTTGGTCTTGTTGCACCGAAATGGCAACCTTTGCCTGATGCCTCGGTACTCCGCGGCTGTGCTTGCCCCCTGTGCACCAAAGAGGAAAGGAGGACGCTGCACGGGCTGGCACCCGCCTGGCGCCCTGACTCGTGATGGCTTGCGTCACGGGCACCTCGTGAGGTACCCTGCCTTGATCTCTCCGCCTCCTCGTGAGCCAGCCTGACGAGGCCGTGCCTAAGGAAGCTCCGCGTCATCCACCCTGCGAGGCTTGGCCCCTCGCGTGGGTCTTGGGTTTGTGTTGGTGAAGATGGGCCATGCTGGGCCCCCTTTTGAGCCACGCCGCGGGCCGCAGGCAGGCAAGTCTGGGGACCCCTGTTCCCAGAACGCTGACAAAACCTACTGTATTCCAACTTGTCTATGGTTTATACCCCCGATACTAGCCATAGATGCATCAAAATAAGCAAACAACATGCGAAAAAACAGAATCTGTCAAAAACAGAACAGTCTGTAGCAGTCTGTAGGTTTCAAATACTTCTGTAACTCCAAAAATTCGGAAAAAAATAGGAAGACCAGGATAAAAAGTATATTGATCTACTGTTGTTGGAATTGGTATTTTATCGCTCTCTGGTGAAAAGTGATGATTATTTTCGTGAGCGCATACTTTTTGTTTTTATCAGTAAGATCAAACAACAATCACCCAAGAAGATCCTAAAGGCTTTACTTGCACAAACACTAATTAAAACATAAAAAACACAATCATAAAAGAAGCTAGATGAATTATTTATTACTAAACAGGAACAAAAAGTAAATAACAAAAATAAAATTGGGTTGCCTCCCAACAAGCGCTATTGTTTAATGACCCTAGCTAGGCGTCTATAATTTTAATGATGCTCACATGAAAGATAGAAATTGAAACACGAAGGGAGCATCATGAAGCATATGAAAATTGCATCTAAGACTAACATACTTCATATGCATAGGCATTATATAAGCAAACAAATTATCAAGACAAGCAAAAACTAGCATATGCAAGGAAGGAGAAAGAAACAATAGCAATCTCAACATAATGAGAGGTAATTTAGTGACACGAAAATTTCTACAACCATATTTTCCTCTCTCATAATAATTACATATAGGATCATAATCAAATTTAACAATATAGATATCACATAAAATTTTCTCTTCATGATCCACATGCATGCAAAGTTAACACTCTTCCAAAATAGTGGGATTATCATAAAATAAAGTCATGACCTCTCTGTACCCACTTTTATCAAAAACTTCATAACATTGAACGTTATGCAAATATGTGGGATCTAAAGTTGACACTCTTCAAAACTCACTTTCAATATTATTGCAAACATTATTATCAATCTCATATTCATCATGTGGCTTAAATAAATTTTCAAGATCATAAGAAAAATCACCCCAATCATGATCATTGCAACTAGTAGTAGACATAGCAAAATTAGCATCCCCATGCTTAGGGTTTTGCATATCATTAACACAATTGACATTAATAGAATTTATAATAACACCATTGCAATCATGCTTTTCATTCAAGGAGCTATCATGAATCACTTTATAATTTGCTTCTTTCAACACTTCGTCACAATTTTCAGATTCACGAATTTCAAGCAAAACCTCATAAAGATAATCTAGTGCACTCAACTCACTAGCAATTGGTTCATCATAATTGGATCTTTTAAAAAGATTAGCAAGAGGATGAGGATCCGTAACAATAGATATTTAGCAAGCGAAGATGCAAGCTAATAGAAGGTACATGGTAACACGAGCAAACAGAAGGACGGACGAAAGAAGGGCGAAGGAAAGGCAAATCTTTTCAAAAATCGTTTTAGAAGTGGGGAGAGGAAAACGAGAGGTGAATGGCAAATGATGTAATACGAGGGAGAAGAGTTTATGATGGGTACTTGGCATGTCTTGACTTGGCGTATATCTCCCCGGGAACAGCGCCAGAAATCCTTATTGCCACCTCTTGAGCATGCATTGGTTTTCCCTTGAAGAGGAAAGGGTGATGCAACAAAGTAGCGTAAGTATTTCTGTCAGTTTCTGAGAACCAAGGTATCAATCCAGTAGGAGACAACACACAAGGCACCTAGTACCTGCACAAACAATCAAGAACCTTGCAACCAACGCGATAAAGGGGTTGTCAATCCCTTCGCGGTCACTCGCCAAAGTGAGATCTGATAAAGATAGTAAAGTAAATATTTTTGGTATTTTTGTTGTATAGATTGGAAAATAAAGATTGCAAAATAGTAAACGAGATGCGATGTAAATAAAAGAGATGCAATATAATAAGAAGAGACCCGAGGGCCATAGGTTTCACTAGTGGCTTCTCTCAAGGTAGCATGTATTACGGTGGGTGAACAAATTAGTGTCGAGCAATTGATAGAAAAGCGCATAGTTATGAGAATATCTAGGCCATAATCATGAATATAGGCATCACGTTCGTGTCAAGTAGATCAAAACAATTCTTCATCTACTACTATTACTCCACACATGGACCGCTATCCAGCATGCATGTAGAGTATTAAGTTCATAAGAACAGAGTAACGCTTTAAGAAAGATGACATGATGTAGAGGGATAAACTCAAGCAATATGATATAAAACCCATCTTTTTATCCTCGGTGGCAACAATACAATACGTGCCTTGCTGCCCCTACTATAACTGGGAAAGGACACCGCAAGATTGAACCCAAAGCTAAGCACTTCTCCCATTGCAAGAAAGATCAATCTAGTAGGAAAAACTAAACCGATAATTCAAAGAGACTTGCAAAGATATCAAATCATGCATATAATAATTCAGAGAAGGACCAAATAATATTCATAGATAATCTTGTTCATGAACCCACAATTCATCGGATCTCGGCAAACACACCGCAAAAGAGTATTACATCGAATATATCTCCAAGAACATCACGGAGAACTTTGTATTGAGAATCAAAGAGAGAGAAGAAGCCATCTAGCTAATAACTATGGACCTGAAGGTCTGTGGTAAAGTACTCACGCTTCATCGGAGAGGCTATGGTGTTGATGTAGAAGCCCTCCGTGATCGATTCCCCCTCCGGCAGATCGCCGAAAAAGGCCCCAAGATGGGATCTCACGGGTACAGAAGGTTGCGGCGGTGGAAAAGTGGTTTCGTGGCCCTCTGCGATTGATATAGGGTATAAGAGCATATATAGGCAAAAGAAGTACGTCGGTGGGGCTTCGTGGGGCCCATGAGGGTGGGGGTGTGCCTACCCCCTGGGTGCACCCTTCTGCTTCGTGGCCGCCTCACTGATACGTCTCCATCGTATCTACTTTTCCAAACACTTTTGACCTTGTTTTGGACTCTAACTTGCATGATTCGAATGGAACTAACCCGGACTGACGGTATTTTCAGCAGAATTGCCATGGTGTTATTTTTGTGCAGAAATAAAAGTCCTCAAAATGACCTAAAACTTCACGGAGACTATTTTTGGAATTTATAAAAAATACTGGCGAAAGAATCAACACCAGGGGGGCCACACCTTGTCCACGAGGGTCGGGGCGCTCCCCCTGTCTCGTGGCCCCCTGATGCTCCACCGACCTCAACTCCAACTCTATATATTCACGTTCGGGGAGAAAAAATCAGAGAGAAGGATTCATCGCATTTTATGATACGGACCCGCCGCCAAGCCGTAATCTCTCTCGAGAGGGTTGATCTGGAGTCCGTTCGGGGCTCCGGAGAGGGGAATCCATCGCCATCATCATCATCAACCTCCCTCCATCACCAATTTCATGATGCTCACCGCCGTGCATGAGTAATTCCATCGTAGGCTTGCTGGACGGTGATGGGTTGGATGAGATTTATCATGTAATCGAGTTAGTTTTGTTAGGGTTTGATCCCTAGTATCCATTATGTTCCGAGATTGATGTTTCTATGACTTTGCTATGCTTAAAGCTTGTCCCTAGGGCTTGAGTGCCATGATTTCAGATCTGAACCTATTATGTTTCCATGAATATATGTGAGTTCTTGATCCTATTTTGCAAGTGAATAGTCACCTACTATGTGTTTTGATCCGGTAACCCTGAAGTGATAATATTCGGGACCACTCCTGGTGATGACTATAGTTTGAGGAGTTCATGTATTCACTAAGTGTTAATGCTTTGTTCCGGTACTCTATTAAAAGGAGGCCTTAATATCCCTTAGTTTCCAATAGGACCCCGCTGCCACGGGAGGGTAGGACAATAGATGTCATGCAAGTTCTTTTCCATAAGCACGTATGACTATATTTGGAATACATGCCTACATTACATTGATGAACTGGAGCTAGTTCTGTGTCACCCTATGTTATAACTGTTGCATGAGGAATCGCATCTGACATAATTATCCATCACTGATCCATTGCTTACGAGCTTTTCACATATTGATCTTTGCTTAGTTACTTTTCCGTTGCCACAGTTACAATCACTACAAAAACTACTACTGCTACTTTTGCCACCGTTACCGTTACTTCCATATTACTTTGCTACTAAATACTTTGCTGCAGATATTAAATCTTTCAGGTGCGGTTGAATTGACAACTCAACTGTTAATACTTGAGAATATTCTTTGGCTCCCCCTGTGTCGAATCAATAAATTTGTGTTGAATACTCTACCTCGAAAACTGTTGTGATCCCCTATACTTGTGGGTTATCAAGACTATTTTCTGGCGCCGTTGCCGGGGAGCATAGCTCAACACTTTGAGTCACTTGGGATTTATATCTGTTGATCACTATGAATAACTTGAAAGATGAAAGAACCAAGATTTATCCCTCAACTACGAGGGGAGGTAAGGAACTGCCATCTAGCTCTGCACTTGATTCACCTTCTGTTATGAGTAAACTTGCGACACCTACTCCTGCTATTCATTCTAATATGTCGCATGTTATTGATGATGCCACTTCTGCTTTGCATGATACTTATGATGAAACTACTTCTATGCTTGATAATACTGTGCCATTAGGCGAATTTCTTGATGAACAACTTGCTAGGGTAAGAGAGAATGAAATTATAGAAACTGATAATATTGATGAAAGTGATGATGAAGATTCTCCCTCTAGATATGAATTGCCTGTTGTACCTGAGGGTTATGTTATGGATGAAGAAACTTCTAGAGATTTTTTAGCCTGCAATGGTAGATATGATCTTAAGAAATTGTTAGCTAAGCTGAAAGAAAAATCTTTGAATGCTAGACTGAAATATGACCCTGCTTTTGCTACTTCACCTATCTGTATCTCCGATAAGGATTATGATTTCTCTGTCGATCCTGAGTTAATTACTTTGGTTGAATCTGATCCTTTTTATGGCTATGAATCTGAAATTGTTGTGGCACATCTTACTAAATTAAATGATATAGCCACCCTGTTCACTAACGAGGAAAAAATTCGTTACTACTATATCCTTAAGTTATTTCCGTTCTCATTAAAGGGTGATGCTAAAACATGGTTTAATTCTCTTGATCCTGGTTGTGTGCGTAGTCCCCAGGATATGATTTATTACTTCTCTGCTAAATAGTTCCCCACTCATAAGAAACAAGCTGCCTTAAGGGAAATATATAATTTTGTGCAAATTGAAGAAAGAGTCACCCACAAGCTTGGGGGAGGCTTCTCCGATTACTTAATGCTTTGCCAGATCATCCTCTCAAGAAAAATGAAATACTTGATATCTTTTATAATGTACTAACCGATGCTTCTAGAGACCACCTGGATAGTTGTGTTGGTTGTGTTTTCAGGGAAAGAACTAGTGATCAAGCTGAATTGCTATTGAATAATATGTTGAGTAATGAAAATGATTGGGCACTTCCTGAACCAACTCCTAAGCCAACTCCGAGGAAAAGGGGTATTCTATTTCTCAGTCCTGAAGATATGCAAGAGGCAAAGAAATCTATGAAAGAAAAGGGTATTAAAGCTGAAGATGTTAAGAATTTACCGCCTATTGAAGAGATACATGGTCTTGATAGTCCTACACAGGTAGTAAAGGTAAATTATCTCTATAGATTTGACAAGGGTGAAATCCCATCTACAAAGTTTGCTAGCCAATGGTTGGATGAGTTTGATAATTTTATTGTTAAACAAGAAAACTTCAATGCTTATGTTGGTAGACAATTGAAACGTAATGCTTATATGGTTGAACACTTGAGTGATTATATGTCTAGAGTTAAAGGTGAACTTAAAATTATTAGTAATCATGCTTCCATGGTTACCACTCAAGTAGAACAAGTATTTAAAGCTTAGAATGATTTTCTCAATGAATTAAATAATAAGAAAGATAATAATGCTTTTAGAGTTGTGACTAGAGGGGGTAAAATGACTCAGGAACTGATAACCCGCAAGTATAGGGGATCGCAATAGTTATCGAGGGTAGAGTATTCAACCCAAATTTATTGATTCGACACAAGGGGAGCCAAAGAATATTCTCAAGTATTTGCAGCTGAATTGTCAATTCAACCACACATGGAAACTTTATATCTGCGGCAAGGTATTTAGTAGCAAAGTAATATGATAGTAGTGGTAACGGTGGCAAAAAGTAACAGTAGCAAAAGTAATATTTTTGGGTTTTGTAGTGATTGTAACAGTAGCAACGGAAAAGTAAATAAGTGAAGAACAATATATGAAAAGCTCGTAAGCATTGGATCGGTGATGGAGAATTATGTCAGATGCGATCGATCATGCAACAATTATAACATAGGGTGAGACAGAACTAGCTCTAGTTCATCAATGTAATATAGGCATGTATTCCGAATATAGTCATACGTGCTTATGGAAAAGAACTTTCATGACATCTTTTGTCCTACCCTCCCATGGCAGCGGGGTCCTATTGGAAACTAAGGGATATTAAGGCCTCCTTTTAATAGAGTACCGGAACAAAGCATTAACACATAGTGAGTACATGAACTCCTCAAACTACGGTCATCGCTGATAAGTATCCCCATTATTGTCACCTCGGGGTTAACGGATCATAACACATAATAGGTGACTATATACTTGCAAGATAGGATCAAGAACTCACATATATTCATGAAAACATAATAGGTTCAGATCTAAAATCATGGCAGTCGGGACCTAGTGACAAGCATTAAGCATAGCAAAGTCATAGCAACATCAATCTCAGAACAGAATGGATACTAGGGATCAACCCTAAAAAAACTAACTCGATTACATGATAAATCTCATCCAACCCATCACCGTCCAGCAAGCCTATGATGGAATTACTCACGCACAGCGGTGAGCATCACAAAATTGGTGATGGAGGAAGGTTGATGATGACGATGGCAATGGATTCCCCTCTTCGGAGCTCCGAACAGACTCCAGATCAGCCCTCCCGAGAGAGTTTAGGGCTTGGCGGCGGCTCCATATCGTAAAACGTGATGAATCCTTCTCTCTCATTTTTTCTCCCCAAACACGAATATATGGAGTTGGAGTTGAGGTCGGTGGAGCATCAGGGGGCCCACGATGCAGGATGGCGCGCCCAGGGGCGTAGGCGCGCCCCCACCCTTGTGGACAGGGTGTGGGCCCCCTGACGTGAATCTTTCTTCTAGTATTTTTTATATATTCCATAAATAATCTCCATTGATTTTCAGGTCATTCCGAGAACTTTTATTTCTGCACAAAAATAACACCATGGCAATTCTTCTGAAAACAGCGTCAGTCCGGGTTAGTTCCATTCAAATCATGCAAGCTAGAGTCCAAAACAAGGACAAAAGTGTTTGGAAAAGTAGATACGATAGAGACGTATCAGGAACCTTTGTATCATGAGGGCCACCCTAAAAGAATTGAGCAAGATTCTCAGAGAATTAATGTTGATGCACCTAGTTCTTCTAAGAAGAAGAAAAAGAAAAATGATAGGACTTTGCATGCTTCTAGTGAATCTGTTGCTTACACACGTGAGAATCCTAATGATATTTCTATTTCTGATGCTGAAACACAATCTGGTAATGAACATGAACGTAGTGATAATGTTAATGATGATGTTCATGTTGATGCTCAACCTAGCAATAACAATGATGCAGAGATTGAACCTGGTGTTGATCTTGAGAACCCACAATCAAAGAATCAACGTTAAGATAAGAGAGACTTTGTTGCTAGGAAGCACGGTAAAGAAAGAGAACCATGGGTTCAGAAACCCATGCTTTTTCCTGCTAAACCATCCAAGAAAAAGGATGATGAGGATTTTGAGTGCTTTGATGAAATGATTAGACCTATCTTTCTGCGTATGCATTTGACTGATATGCTTAAAATGAATCCTTATGCTAAGTATATGAAAGATATTGTCACAAATAAAAGAAAGATACCGGAAGCTGAAATTTCCACCATGCTTGCTAATTATACTTTTAAGGGTGGAATACCAAAGAAACTATGAGATCCCGGAATACCAACTATACCATGCTCCATTAAAAGAAACTATGTTAAAACTGCTTTATGTGATCTTGGAGCCGATGTTAGTGTTATGCCTCTCTCTTTATATCGTAGGCTTGATTTGAATAACTTGACACCTACTAAAATATCTTTGCAAATGGCTGATAAATTAACGGCTATACCTGTCGGTATTTGTGAGGATGTGCCTGTTGTGGTTGCAAACATTACTATTTTTAACGGACTTTGTTATTCTTGATATTCCCGAGGACGATAGTATGTCTATTATTCTTGGTAGATCCTTTTTGAATACTGCAGGGGCTGTTATTGATTGCAACAAAGGCAATGTCGCTTTTCATGTTAATGGTAATGAGCATACGGTACACTTTCTGAGGAAACAACCTCAAGTCCACAATATTAATTCTATTGGAAAAATTTCAATGATTACTATTGGAGGTTTTGAATTCCCTCTTCCTACTGTCAAGAAGAAATATGATATTCTTATTGTTGGGGACATGCATATCCCCATTGAGGTAACCTAGTGTTATTCGAAAATTCTCCGGTTTCATGTTATTCGAAAAGAGTTTGTTAACAAGACTTGATCAACCTTGTTAGTGGATTCCTTTTGATGAGCATGAGATGGATGAAGTTAGAAACCACAACTCTCTGTACCCTCCTTTTACTTTCTGTTATTTAGATTAAATAAAGAAAAAATAGTATTTTGTGTCTGTTTTCTGAATTTCCTTGCAATAAAAAATACCCCGAAAATAAAAGTTCTCAAAATGCCCTAAAAATTTTATATGATTTTTTCTAGAATATTTAAGAATTATTGGCACTGAGAACACACTAGTGGGCCTCACCACTTGGCCATGACGGTGCAGGGCGTGCCCCCCTGCCTCGTGGACCCCATGTGGGCCCCCTCCACTTATTCTCTTGCACCCACACACTCTGTCTTCCTCCAGAAAAAAATCATCCACCAGCTCAAACCCGAGTTCTAGCTCATCTTGCTGCAATTTTCGATCTCCTTGCTCAAAGCTCCATTCACAAAACTGCTTTGGGGGATTGTTCTTCGGTATGTGACTCCTCCAATGGTCCAATTAGTTTTTGTTCTAGTGCTTTATTTATTGCAAATTTTTGCTTCTTAGGTGACCCTGTTCTTGAGCTTGCATGTCAAATTTATGTGGTCAAAAGTAGTTTTAATGCATGATATGGCCACTAGGTACTTGTGGGAGTAGTTGTTATCAATCTTGTTGAGTTTGGTTCACTTTTATTTTGAGTCACTAAAAATTTCAGAAATTTTTCAGAGGAAGAAAAATGTTTAGGAAAATGTACCAAGGTGGTTCCTCAAGGAAGCAAGGACCAAGGCTCACGATACGTGAGCCGGATAATGAACTACCAAGGGAAGCTCAAGTGCGGCCATGTGAATGGCCGTCAGAGGAGTTCATGGTCCAGGCAGGCATCAAGGATGAATTTGACGCCTATGTGCGTAACGCTGATCTTGAGAGCTTCGTGTCAGATAAGTGCCGGAAATACCTCTATCTAACTGATTCATTTGTGAGAAGGTTTAAATATACACCCTCGCGCAATTCTCACACTGTTTTATTTCATCTTTATGATAAATCATATACCATGGACCTAGAAGATTTTAATACTGCTTGCAAACTCCCGCACTGGGGCAATGTTAGTGAACCTCGCAAATCTGAATATAAAGACTTTCTTGCTAGTATTACCGAGGGGGAATCTAGGGAAATCACACCAGCTACCATAGGGAGCATTCATTTCCCTTCCATATATTATTTTGCTCTCTTCATTGGTAGATGCATTAACGGGAAAGATGAGGCTTGTCACATGTGCGTTCCAGATCTTAGTGTCCTCAAGAGTGCGGTATTACGTGATAAACAAAATAACTTGGGGGCTATTATTGCACGTAGGTTGCATCACAACAGTATAAGTGGAGATTTGTTTGATGGAATTTATGCAACTCGCATACCTAACTATCTTGACATACCCATACATGGAAATGATATTGAGTTGCCTTCTGCTCATCTAGATTATGATGCTATGGTTTGCCACCAGTTTCTTGAGAGGAACGATCAGTTCCTCCAGTACTGACTTATCTTTGATAGACAGTGCACCATCCATGTTGCTCTCCCTGCTCCTACTTTCTTTGACTTTCAGGCGAAAATGAGATATGTTATAACCAGGGAGGAGGCGAACGAGTATGAGAGGAGGACGGAGGCAGCTCGCCTTCAAGCTGCAGCTCGTCAGGCAGTAGCTGCTGCATATCAGTACGACCCCAGTTACAACTTCGGATATCCACTAGGCCAGCCGTGGCCATAGACCAACTTAGGCCAAAAGCCTAAGCTTGGGGGAGTACGTATTTCTCGCCGACATTACATTCATGTTCACACACTCATTCCAGTTGTCAGTGTTCATACTTTTTCATTGTACCATCTATGCTAGTTTAATTTCTTTTTAAGCCTTCTTCTTGTGTGTTTGAAAAACCTTAATAAAAACCAAAAAAATAGTTGTAGCTTTTAGCTAGTTTAATTTCCATGCTTGTAGTAGTAATAATTAAAAGAAAACCCAAAAAGATTTCTCGTTATTATTTTGCTTGTTGGGAGCTTTCCCGTGTAAATAGTTTTGTTTCTTTTCTTTGGGGTCGAGAGGAGAAAACCATGATGAAAATGTTGAGTGGCTCTCATATGCATTATTGTTGATTTAACAAAGAGCCATATTACCTTGTCTTCTCCCTTGTATTGAATGCTTGCAGATTCCAGCTTAGTCCAATGCACATGCACTATTATTATTATCCACACCGTTCGGTCGTGCAAGTGAAAGGCAATAATGACGATATATGATGAACTTATTGAGATGAGAAAAGCAGGTATGAACTCGACCTATCTTGTTTTTCTAAATATGATTAGTTCATTGTTCCTGATTCAGCCTATTATGAATGAAACATGTTTGCAATGACAATTCGAGATTATAGTTTCCCATGCCATGCTTAATTAACTAGGAGTTTATAATGGTTTACCTTGCGTGCCAACATGCTATTAAAATGGTATCCTCCTTTGAACAATTCGAGTGGCTTGACTTGGCACATGTTAACGCATGTAGTTGAAACAAAATCAACATAGCCTCCACGATATTTATGTTCATGGTCAATTATATCCTACTCATGCTTGCACTCAGTGTTGATTAATTTTAATGCATGCTCATGACTGTTGTCGCTCTCTAGCTGGCCGTTCCAAGTAAATTTGTATGTGCCAAACTCTAAACCTTCAAATGAAATTCCGTCTTGTATGCTCGAATAGCTCATGTATCAACTAGGGTTGTCTATATCTTCCATGCTAGATGGGTTATTCTCACGAGGAGTGGACTCCGCTCCTCATTCACGAGAAAATGGCTGGTAACCGGGATGCCCAGTCCCATGCTTAAATTAAAATAATTGCAAACAAAACTCCCCCAAGATTATTGTTAGTTGGAGGCACCCGTTGTTTCAGACAAGCCATGGATTGATGTTTGTTGGTGGTAGGGGGTATAAACTTTACCATTCTGTTTGGGAACCAGCTATAATGTGTGTAGCATGGAAGATATCGAGATCTCTTGGTTGTTATGTTGACAATGAAAGTATACCACTCAAAATATTATTTATCTCTATTTCAAAAATCAAGCTCTGGCACCTCTACAAATCCCTGCTTCCCTCTGTGAAGGGCCTATCTATTTACTTTTATGTTGATTCATCATACTCTTATTAAAAGGCACCAGTTGGAGAGCACCGCTGTCATTTGCATGCATTACTATTAGTTTACATTGAGTATGACTGTGACTAGATCTCTTTTACCATGAATTACAATGTTTAGCCAGTCCTTGAGCTTCAGAGGTGCTCTGCATTTATGTTTTGCGGTCTCAGAAAGGGCTAGCGAGATACCATCTTGTTTAATCATATTATGATTGTTTTGAGAAAGTGTTGTCATCTGAGATTTACTATTATTGCTCGCTAGTTGATTATGCCATTGATATGAGTAAACATGAGACCTAAATGTTATTGTGAATATGGTTAGTTCATAATCTTTGATGAAAACTTGAATGCTGGCTTTACATTTTGTAAGTGCATCTAGTGCCACCCCTAGTTGGTTTTGGAGTATTGACGACAAACCTGGTTGAGGGACTAATGTGTTTGTGAGAATTGCAGGATAACACAGGTAGAAGTCCCTCATTGATTCGGTTTTCCTACCAGAGATGACCCCTAAAAATGTATGAAGACATTGAAGTCAAAGGTGGTATGTGAAGACATTCACATTGAAGACTATGACAAGGGAGGACATCGCGTGAAGACTATGGAGCGCGAAGACTGAGCAGTTTCGTCGTTCTGTGTTTTTCTTTGTTGAGTCATAGGAACCACCGTACTGTTAAGTGGGGTCCAAGAGAACCAATCAGAATGACTGAAGTGATGCTTAACCAAAATCTTATGTCTTCGAGTGAAGACAATGAGAGCAAATCTTATCCAGAGTTGGATAAGTCAGCTTTGCTTGTAGCCCAAGTAAAGTTGCAGTGTGTGCTTGAAATCTGACCATTGGAACACGTGTCAGTTCCTTAGTGACCAAGGGTCATTTCGGACAAATCAGGTCGGGTTGCCTAGTGGCTATAAATAGCCCACCCCCTACAACCATAAACGGTTGGCTGCTCAGAGTTAGTGTACGGCTTTTGTCGTTTGAGAGCAACCCACCTCGAAGCCTTTGAGAGGGAATTCCTTGCGAGGATAAATCCCTAACCACCCAGAGCCAAAGAGTGTTAGGCATCACTAAAGTCTTCCTGTCTGTGTGATCTGAAGACTTATTACACTTGAGGACTGTGAATCCTCCAGCCGGTTAGGCGTCGCGTTCTGAGCATCCAAGAGTCATTGTGGATCGCCGGTGAACGAAGTCTGTGAAGTTTTGGGAGTCTAGCTTGAAAACTTACCAGAGTGATTGGGCAAGGACTGGGTGTCCTTAGCTCAAGGGGAATAAGATGAAGACGCAGTCTTTTGAGTTGAATCTCAGCCTCCCTAACCAGACGTACAGTTGTCACAGCAACTGGAACTGGTCCAACAAATCATTGTCTTCAACGAGTCACTGGTTTCATCCTTCCCTCTCCTTTACTTACGGTTGGCCCTGGTGAAGTCATTGTATGATTGCATTATCTTTTGTCTTCACTGAGTGATTGCTTGTTCTGATTGGCTTCACACTATCTTCCTATCTGATCTAAACTGCCTAGCTGCTATTAGTCATTGTGCTTTCACTTCATTGAATATTTGACTATGGCTTGCTTAGTGCAGTCTACCTTCCGCTGCATGGTAATAGGTTTATTTCTATCGTTTGTCTTCGAAACTTCCATGTTTTGGAGACTTTCATAAAAATCTCCTATTCACCCCCCTCTAGTCGATCACTAGCACTTTCAATTGGTATTAGAGCAAGGTACTCCCTTGTTCTGTGTGATTCGGTTTAACCACCTGGAGTTTTAGCTATGTCGACTGCAGGGATAATCAAAGTCTCCGCTGCGTGCCCAGTCTTCGATGGAACTGAATATCCCTACTGGAAGAATAAGATGCGCATGCATCTTGAAGCCATTGATGTCGACCTATGGTATGTCCTCAAGAATGGCGTTCCCAAGGTTGGTGAAGGTGTCACCGCTACTGATGTCAAGAAGTTCGTTCAACTGGACTCCACTGCCAAGAACATCATCTGTGGTCATCTGACCAAAGGAAAGTATGGCCGTGTGAGTGCTTTGGAAACATATAAGCTAGTCTGGGACTGGCTCTCCAAGGTCAACGAAGGCGTCTCAACCCAGAGAGATCAGAGAATCAGTGTCCTTCGCAACCTCTTCAACCGCTTCAAGAGAAATGACAATGAGAATGTCCAGCTCATGTTTGATCGACTCACTGACATCACCAATGAGCTTCAAGCCCTCGGCGCTACTGAGATCACCAAGCATGAAGTCGTCAAGACACTCCTGAGATCACTTGATAGCTTGTTTGACACCCTAGCCTGATGATTCAAGAACGTCCTGACTTCAAGACACTCGATCCGTCTGACATACTTGAGAGGCTCAACACACATGAGTTTCAGCTTTCTGAGAAAAGAGACATCTACGGTCCCAACTATGGGTGAACTCGTGCCTTGAAGGAAAAAGCTGTCTCCTCTTCTGAAGAAGAATCTGATAGTAGTTCTGATGATCCTGAAGACATTGGAAAGGAGCTTGCTATGCTTGTGAAGAAGTTCCAAAAATTCACCAAGAAGAAAGGCTTCAGAAAGTCCTCACGATCAAGCTCAAGGAATGATGAAGCTTCTGCTCATGACTACAAGAAGAGAACATGCCACAAGTGCAAGAAACCTGGCCACTACATCTCTGAGTTTCCATAGTGGGACAATGAGAACAAGAATAAAAAGAAGAGCAAGTAGTATGATTCTGACGACAAGAAGAAGAAGAAATACTCAAAGTCTTCTTCCAAGTCTTCTTCAAAGTCTTCATCACACAAGAAGAACTCATCTGGCAAGGCTCGTGCGTTTGTTGGCAAGGAAATAGATTCAGAGGAGGAGTCCGCTTTTGAGGAGGCGGAGGTGGAGTCTGAGGAGGAGTCCGATTCTGGCGTGGCAAGTCTGGCTACAGCCTACATTGCCAAGTCCATCTTCAACACTGAAGACAATGATTCCGTCACCAACGCCGATGCTAATGACAAGGACAACTCCACTCCCACCTACTACTTCATGGCACGTGGTGCCAAGGTAAACTCATGCGCCACTCACTATCAAACATCAAGTGAAGATGACTCTGATTGTGGTTCCAAACCCAGCTACAAAACACTTGCTAAAATTGCAACTGAACAACAGAAAGCTATGGAACATATTCAAAAGCTATTAGACAAAAGCGATGACCTGTTAGATGCTGAAATGACTCGATCTCAGTCCTTAATTGAAGACATAAAAAATCTTCATGTTAAGTATGAGGAACTTGAAAGTCGTCATGAAATGCTCTCAACAACTCATGAAAAGCTTTCCTATGATTATCTTCAAAGGAAGCAAGATCTTGAGAAATTGAGAGCGACTCATGAAGATCTTCAAAAGGAAAACGAGTCACTTCGCGCCAAACAGATCAGTTCCGCTCAGGAGGGATTTGAACCACCATGTCTTAAATGCCTTGAGCGTGATAACGCTACTTCTGTTGCTGAATGTTCTACTGCTGCTACTGTTGCAATATCTTCAACTGCTGATGTGGTAACTAACCCCTCTGCTGAGGATGCCACTACTATTGCTGATGAGAATGCTAGGTTGAAGACATTGCTTGAAACAGGGATGTTCAAAAGTCTCAAAGGGCATCAGACATTATGTGATGTACCCAAAAGGCAGATCCTGAACCGAAACCCTAGGAAAGAGGGTGTTGGGTTCGAAAGGAAAATGAATGCTGATGGCTCTTACTGGAAACCTGAGCAGTACCCCAAAACTACATGGATTGTTGCAAAGGAATCTTCAGCGGATCCATCCACCCTATCTGGCTTCACTTGTGCTAATCCCATTGTTATTGATGAATCCTTTGATGCAAACTATAAACTGTTTAAGAATCAGAATGGTGAAGTGTTTGCCAGGTATATTGGTACTAACTGCAGGAATGGGCCGCCTATGAAGAAAGTCTGTGTGCCGAAGAGATGTTTGGAGAATCTTCCTGTGAATGTCGTCATGACACCACACATGAAGAAGACAAACCCCAAACCACAGGCTTCATACGGTCCAAAGGCTTCATACAGACAGAGGACTCACCTGAGTCGCACTAACGCAAATGTTTTGCGGGGAAACCTCACTCAGGCCTATGAATATGAGCGTGTTTCATCAAACCGCCATGTTCATAAGACCAAGAACTACTCTGCTTATTCTTATGAGTACTATTGTCCACCTACAAGACTTTTTGCTAGGGCTCCAAAGCCAAAGTTCTCAGATGCTGCACTTAGACTCATTGCTTCGAAGCCACCCTTGAAGATGTGGGTGGCTAAGAAAGCTTAACTCTCTTTTTGCAGGGAAAGGTCTCCAGCCGAAAACCAAAATCGTCTGAAGCTATTGCTGGTGACCTTAAACATCTTGCAGGGCGCAAGATCAAATGCCCAAATGGTCTTATTATGTATTTTGTTCCTGAGTCGCTTGCTACTTGCCCTATCAGTCCTAACCTTGATCTAAGCTTTCATAATCCACTTGCTCGTCAAATGTTTTTGCTTCACAATTCTCTTCGTGAAGCCTATCCCCCTAACTGCACTGTAGGGTACGACACCAGCTGCTTCAGAATGGATTATTGATAGTGGGTGTACAAATCACATGACTGGCAAGCAAAGTCTTCTTATGGACTCAACCTTACGTCCATCTGACAAAAGTCACATCACATTTGCTGACACTGGTAAAAGCAAGGTATTGGGTCTAGGTAGAGTTGCAATCTCAAGGGATCAACACATGGATAAAGTCATGCTTGTTGAATCCCTTGGTTTCAACTTAATGTCTGTCTCAATGCTTTGCGATTTAAACATGATTGTGATGTTTGGAAAATATCATTGCCTTGTTCTAATGGAATCTGACAAGTCTCTAGTTTTTGAAGGGTATCGGAAAGATGATTTGTACATGGTAGATTTCTCAGCAGGACCACAACTTGCCGTATGTCTTTTAGCAAAAGCTTCAGAATGCTGGCTCTCGCATCGAAGGCTAGGGCATGCTGGCATGAGGAACCTGCACACTCTTGCAAGAA
Organism: Triticum urartu; assembly: GCF_003073215.2. Classification (NCBI taxonomy): domain Eukaryota; kingdom Viridiplantae; phylum Streptophyta; class Magnoliopsida; order Poales; family Poaceae; genus Triticum; species Triticum urartu. The sequence continues at coordinate 620,452,489 of NC_053028.1, forward strand.
AGAAGCATGTCATAGGCATCGAGGGCGTCAAGTTCAAGAAGGATCACTTATGCGGTGCCTGTGAAGCAGGAAAGATGACGAGGGCCAAGCATCCCTCGAAGACAATCATGACAACGACTCAACCCTTCGAACTGCTCCACATGGACCTTTTCGGTCCCACTCATTACTCAACTCTTACTACTACTGCTTGTCTCTATGGTTTTGTCATTGTTGATGATTATTCAAGATATACTTGGGTGCATATAATCCTCTACAAGACTGAAGTGCAGGATGTCTTTAGACGCTTCGCCAATCGAGCCATGAACAACTATGGCGTCAAGATAAAGCACATCAGAAGTGACAACGACACTGAATTCAAGAACACTGGGTTAGATACATATCTTGATACTTTGGGCATCACTCATGAATTCTCAGCTCCGTACACGCCACAGCAGAATGGCGTCGTCGAACGCAAGAACAGAACACTTATTGAGATGGCCCGGACGATGCTTGATGAATACAAGACTCCAAGAAAATTCTGGCCTGAAGCCATTGATACTGCATGCCATATCATCAACCGTGTTTATCTTCGTAAGCTTCTCAACAAGACATCCTGCGAGCTCCTTACTGGCAAGAAGCCAAATGTCAGTTACTTCAGAGTATTTGGTGCCAGGTGGTGGATCAAGGATCCACATCACACTTCAAAATTTGCACCGAAAGAACATGAAGGTTTTATGCTTGGATATGGAAAGGATTCGCACTCCTACAGTGTCTTCAACCTCTTTCACTATAAAGTGGTTGAAAATGTGGATGTGCGGTTCGATGAGACTAACGGCTCGCAAAGAGAGCACCTGCCAAATGTGCTAGATGAAGTTCCATCCAGTGAATCAATCAAACTTATGGGAACTGGAGAAATCATACCATATGAAGCTCAGCCTGAAGAGGAACTTATCATCTCCGCACCTGATCAACCTGAAGACAATGCTCAGACTGAAGACAATCCTTCTAACGATGACAATGATCAGCAAGAGCAAAATCTTCGTCCTGTACATCCTCGTGTTGCAAATGAAGTACAGATTGAGAGAATAATTTATAGCATCAATGCACCAGGTCCACTCACTCGTTCAAGGGCAACACAGCTAGCAAATTTCTTTGGGCACTTCGCATTCGTCTCAATATCTGAACCCAAGAAAGTTGATGAAGCCTTCATGGAACCTGAATGGATTCAAGCTATGCAAGAAGAGCTTCAACAGTTTGAGCTGGATAATGTATGGGAACTGGTTAAGCGTCCTGATCCTCGTAAGCACAATATAATAGGCACTAAATGGATATATCGCAACAAACAAGATGAGCATGGTCAAGTTGTCAGAAACAAAGCTCGTCTCGTTGCTCAAGGATACACTCAAGTTGAAGGGATTGACTTCGATGAAACATTTGCTCTTGTGGCTAGGCTTGAAGCCATACACATGCTGTTGGCCTATGCAAATCATCATAACATTCTTCTGCATCAAATGGATGTGAAGAGCGCTTTTCTCAATGGTAAGATTGAAGAAGAAGTGTATGTTGCACAACCACCTGTTTTTGAAGATCCAAAACATCCTGACATGGTGTACAAGCTCAACAAGGCACTATATGGCCTCAAACAAGCCCCTCGGGCTTGGTATGACACACTCAAAGACTTCCTGAAGAGCAAAGGCTTCAAACCTGGTTCCCTCAACCCCACTCTCTTCACGAAGACATATGATGGTGAACTGTTTGTGTGCCAAATATATGTGGATGACATTATCTTTGGCTGCACCAATCAGAAATACACTGACGAGTTTGGATACATGATGCAAGAGCAATATCAGATGTCCATGATGGGTGAGCTAAAGTTCTTCCTTGGTCTTCAAATACGTCCACAACGCAACGACATTGTCGGCGTTCTGGGAACGGGGGTCCCCAGACTTGCCTGCCTACGGCCTGCGGCATGGCTCAAAGGGGGCCCAGCACGGCCCATCTTCATCAACACAAGACTCAAGACCCTCGCGAGGGGCCAAGCCTCGCGGGGCGGACGACACGGAGCTTCCTCAGGCACGGCCTCATCAGGCTGGCTCGCGAGGAGGCGGAGAGATCAAGGCGGGGTACCTCGCGAGGTGCCCGTGACGCAAGCCATGACGACTCAGGGCGCCAGGCGGGTGCCAGCCCGCGCAGCGTACTCCTTTCCTCTTTGGTGCAAAGGGGGCAAGCGCAGCCGCGGAGTACCGAGGCATCAGGCAAAGGTTGCCATTTCGGTGCAACGAGACCAAGACCAGGAGGACTATGAGATGGAGGTCACTGTGGAGCCCAAGACGGCGTCATCATCAGAGCTTTGCGCAGGCGAAGACTGCTTTTGTCAGGATAGTTGATACTTGCTGTCCCCCTTTCAAATTAGCCCGCCATTGTTGGCTCCCTTCCTGCTCGATATTTGGGAAGAGGACCAGGGCCTCTATAAATAGGACCAGCCGCCCACAGAGCAAGGGGATTGGTTGCCGACGAGTAAGAGTAGGGCAGCTAGAGAGAGAGAGAGAGAGAGAGAGAAAGAAAGGTGGCTGAACTCCTCCCAGCAGTTCATCACCCCAGCCAAGAACAGACCCTTGCGAGGCTGTTCTTCCTTGTATTGTTCATCATCATCAGCCCCAAGAGGCAATCCACCCACCACACACTGGAGTAGGGTATTACACCACAACGGTGGCCCGAACCAGTATAAACCTTGTGTCTCTTGTGCAGTTCTTTCAGTAGTCTAGATCTTTGCGAGACGGAGAGGTAGAAGGCGTAATCTCCGCGCACACCCTAGTGTTCGAACCTTAAGGGTCTACCGGAACCCGAAATCCGACATTTGGCGCGCCAGGTAGGGGTGCGCCGGAATTCGTCTCCCACCGCCCCGTTCTCCTCTGACCGTCGCATCCATGTCCGACGCTCGTCGGGCCCGCGTCAAGCGCCGGGCCGCCATCGCTTCCCGCGTCGCCCAGACGGCGCCCGTCGGTGGACATCCTCGTCGTTCCCCGTCGCTCGCCATCAACGCCGCCACCGGCCCGGCGGGGGGCGAGCAGCAAGCGTCGTCTCAGCATCCATCCGTGCGGCAAGACGGCTGCACCGCTACTCCATCGCTCGCACCAGCTGGTTCTTCGCCCCGCGCGTTCCGTGCCCCCTTGGAGGCTCGAGCTGCGCTCCTCGTGGCAAACGAGCTCCTGCGCTACCGTCCCGTCGACGACGTCTACGAAGAGTGGCTCGACCGTGTCACCGAGCTTGTTTGCGCCGCAGGGGGCTGTCCCGCGCCGTCCGTTCCGCTGCGCCACACCCCGCCCCGCGCGGGCAACGAAGCTCCGGAGGCGTATCAGACGCCTCCTCTCCAAGAAGACGCCATGGCTCCAAGGCGCGTGGCCCCTGGGCGGAACCCGCTCCGTCAGGTGCCAGCGCAGCAAGAACGAAGCTGCCAAGAAGTCCCTCGCCCGCAAGGAGCAGCCCGGGCGCTCCCAGCTCCGGCACGCCGCGACCCTGCTCCGGCTCCGGCACGCCAAGACCCCGCGCTGCTCCTAGCTGCAGCGCGTGGGGACCCTCAAGATCAAGCTCTCCACCAGCCGAAGCCTTTCGTGGCCACCGCAGGCTGCCGTGCCTACACCACCGAGCTGCGTAGCGTCGCGTGGCCCGGCAAGTTCAAGCCAGACCTGCCTCCTCGTTATGATGGCATGACTAACCCTGCAGAGTTCCTCCAGCTCTATGAGCTGGGCATCGAAGCTGCCAGCGGGGACGAAAAGGTCATGGCGAACTGGTTCCCCATGGCGCTCAAGGAAGGAGCTCGCACCTATCTCCTCAATCTGGCTCCAGGCACAATCTCTTCCTGGGACCATATGCGCACCCGCTTCATCGCCAACTTCCAAGGTACTCGCGACCGGCCACCCGCCGTGAGCGACATGCGCCGCATCAAGCAACAACCTGGAGAGACCCTGCAAAAGTACATCCAGCGCTTCAACAGCGCGCGCCTCAAGATCCCCAAGGTGTCCGAGGAGGCCATCATCTCGGCCTTCTCCGATGGTGTGCGCGACGTCAAGATGAAGGAGGAGCTGGCAATGCATGAAGACCTGTGCACCTCCCTAGAGCTGTTCAACTTGGCGACCAAGTGCGCCAGGGCTGAGGAGGGACGCCTCTCCCTCCTCGAGCTGCCTGCCGCAGACCCAGAGGAGAAGAAGCCCAAGGCCAAGGACGTGAAGCGCAAGGGGGCTGTCGTGCTCGCGGCAGAACCAGACACCAAGCGGGGCAAAGATCTGCCTGAGTCCTCCAGGGGCAGCCGGTACTGTGTGTACCATGACCTCCACACCCACAACACCAACGAATGCCAAGAACTCCGCGCCATGCGAGAAGGAAGGATCGGCCGTCGTCCCGACCGCGCCGATCGGGGCTACGGCCAAGGAGGAGGAAGAAACGCAGGATGCTGGGAAGACCGCGGCCCGCGCCAAGGGTGGCGCGATCAACCTCGCGAGGATCGCTGGCGAGACCTGCCTCGCGAGGGGGACTGGAGGGATCAGCCTTGTGAGGATCGCCCACAGGGCAACGTAGGCCTCCCTCCACTGCCGCCTCAGCCAAGGAGGAACGAGGACCGCCATCAAGACGAAGGGGCTAGGGGCTTCTAGGAGCCGCGCGCAATCGCCTGCATCCTAGGCGGAGCTCAAGCCCCAGCCTCCCAACGCATCTTCAAGCAGTTTGCCCGCGAGGTGAATGCAGTCCTCCCCAGGCTTGAAGCAACGCGCCCTCTCAGGTGGTCAGCATGCGCCATCACATTCAGCTCAGCGGATCAACTCAAGTGTGCGGCCACAGCCGGAGTCCTCCCGATGCTTTGCTCCCCCGTCATCAGCAATGTGCTGGTCACCAGGACCCTCATCGATGGTGGGGCAGGGCTCAACGTCCTATCCGTTTCAACAATCTCCAAGTGCCCTACGACCAGCTTCAGCCAACCAAGCCCTTCTCCGGAGTCACCGACGGCTCCACGGTCCCGATTGGGCAGGTCCGCCTCCTTGTCACCTTCGGGGCACGCGACAACTACCGCACCGAGCTCATCGACTTCGACGTCGCCCACATCCGCCTGCCGTACAACGCCATCCTCGGGTACCCAGCGCTGGCCAAGTTCATGGCCGTGACTCACCATGGCTACAACGTCCTCAAGATGCCAGGAAGTGGCGGAGTCATCACGGTGCCCTGTGAAGAGAAGGATGCAGTGTGTTCCCTGGAGCGAGCCTTTCAGGCCGCGTCACTGGAAGACCCGGATCGCGGAAGCAGGAGGCTTCCCGAGAGCACCCCCAAGAAGAAGAAGACATCGTCCGGACCGGCCCCTCGGGAGGCGGGCCCCTTAGGGCCCGCATCTGCCCAGGGGGAACCTCCTTCCATCGCATAGGAAAGCATGCTCGGCGCCCTCCTCACGCAGGGCTCGGGGGCTCTCCCCTGGAGGGCCACCGACCTGGCCAGGATCACGAGGGAGGCGCTTGGGCACCACATGGAGGCGTGTTTCGAAGCACGTTTCCCTCAAGAAGGAGCAAGGCAAGGAAGGTCAGACCCGCAGGAGTTCGTCGACAAGGCCATTCAAGAACTATAGGAATCAAGAATCATCAGAGGTTGCCGCCGTCTACCGGCTGTGGCTCCCCATCCAGGCGAGGATGGTGGGCTGCGCATCTGCATCGATGTACTAGGGCTCAACCAAGTCGCTAGGATGGAGCGCCTCTGGCCCTCGTGAGTGGGGCGCTGCGGGGGTCCGCCCCACAGCTATGTTCGCATGCCTTACGGCTTGCCGAGCACGGTTGCTACATGCCAGCGCCTCATGAGGGGCATCATGGAGGCTCAAGAAGACAGGCGTTCCGCAGCCTTGGTGGAGATGGAGATGATTCGCGAAGAGCTACCAGTGCCTCCGGAGCCTCCCGAGGCCCCTGGGCCTGGAGGCTCGTGAGGATCGACTTCCGCGGCCCACCGAGTCTGCTGCACCAACAACCCTTCGCCCTCAACACCCTCAGGTGACATCTTACAAGCTTCATCTCCAGCTGGGAGCGTCCTCTCAGGGCTGCATCGTTCCCAGGCCACGTGGGTCCATCCCCGCGGTATGTATCCCTTTTATTTCATGTCGTTAGCTTGCCTTGTTGGGGGCGCCCCTCGGGCTGCATCATCCCCAAGTCGCTCGGGCCAGGCCCAGCGGCATGTATCTCCCTTGCGTTTATTTCCGGCTATGCATTCGCCCATCATGCTTGATTACTTGATGCCTGTCCACGACACCTCTTCTTCTCCATGTCGACCACTTGCACGTTAAAGGGGGGTACCTGAGCATCGCGACTCAGGGCTCTTACTGGCTCTCCAGCCCTCACCCTCTGGCCATGTCCACGGCATCGCGACCTGGCATACCAGCGACGGCTGAGACAAGCTCGAGGGCCGGGACCCGAGGACGTAGAGTGCCGGCATCTAACCAAATTTGCAGGAACACAGCACAAGATAAGGCCCAGAGCCAGGCGCAACCCGCCTAGAGGTAGGGCCCCGTGAGTCCCGCGCTGGCTCACGGGTGCCCAGATACACCTCACCTAGCCCTACCGTGCCGGCCACGTGTCAGGGCGGGGTTGTACATGCCCCGGGGGCTCCTCTCGGAGGGGAGCCCCCTTCCACGTACCAATGGAAGCACCATGCTCCGCGCTGGCTGACGACACTGCCGAGGAGTGGCTATGCCCGTACACATGCGGAAGTGCTATGCTCCGCGCTAGTGATAAACAACTGAGGGTGGCCCCCGGGCCGCATCAACCTCAGGGAGCCCAGAGCTCAGTGTCTAGCCTCATCGCAACGCCTCCCCTCGGGAGCGCCGCGCGAGGGGGCTGGGCACGGGGGCTGCGCCTGGGTCACGCCCGGACGTACGCCACCCAGCCAGGCCCCTCGGGCCTGGTTCGTCGCGCGTCTCTCCCCGAGCGGAGCCAAGGTATGAAGGCCGTTTGAGCGTGAAGGGGGACCCCTGAGCATCACGACTCAGGGGCCTAACTGGTCCCATAGCCCCTCACTCCTTAGTTCCGAAAGGCTAATGCTGGGTGAGGCACGCGCGGGGCCGGGCTCTGCAGACGTAGAACGGTGGTCCCACTCGCATCTCACCTCATCACTTGCTGTTTGCGCATCAAGGGGGACTCCTGAGCATCGCGACTCAGGAGCCTAACTGGCTCCGTAGCCCCTCACTCCTTTGGTCCCGTCCTGGTTTCTGGTCGGGGCTAATGCTGGGTGAGGTACGCGCGGAGTCGGGCTCTGCAGACGTAAAACGGAAGATCCACCTACATCACACCTCCCTACTTGTTGTTCGTGCGCCAAGGGGGACTCCTGAGCATCACGACTCAGGAGCCTAACTGGCTCCGTAGCCCCTCACTCCTTTGGTCCCGTCCTGGTTTCCGGTCGGGGCTAATGCTGGGTGAGGTACGCGCGGGGCCGGGCTCTGCCGGTGTAGAACACAAGCAAGTAGGGAAGAAAAGCATAAAATTCAAGGAACTTAAAAGCAAATATTACAGTCCATACTGTCGTCTCAATACCAAACGCGAGTTTAAACGCCTCCCCGAGGCATGATGCATGTGAAGGAATTAAAAGCAGGACAGGAGCAATAGTGGAGTCACTCAGCGGCGGTGGAGCAGCGCGGGTGGCCCCGCCTCATGGAGCAGCAGGACCGGAAGCATCCTGCTTTGACTTGGTACTGAAGGCCCGGAACTTCCCCAGCAGAGCCTCCGCACGACCCTTCACGGCCTCGACAGCGGCGGCAGCACCCTCGCCGCTTACTGGCTCCAACAGGCTGTCGAGGTCGGCGCTGGGGTCGCGAAGGTAGATGTGGGTGAAGACCCGCGTCAGCGCAGCAGAAGACAGGACACGCGCCTTGGCCTCGGCCGTGGGGCCAAGGCCAAGGGTGACATCCTCAAGAGCACGAACCAGAAAGGGGAGCAAAGGCGGGGGAGAAGGGGCGCGCAAGGACCTCGTCGAGCGATTCCGCTCCTGCCGACGCGCGGACCCGACGACACACCAGGAATAATCCCCGACTCTCGAGATAAGTCACCGCCCGAAAGCACCGGCTATCGTAGCACTACCCCCGCACCTAATGCAATTCCGTGTCAGCGACGCTGCTCTCCTTTCTCGCCGAGCGACGGCTGCTTGGGCGCCAAAGGGGACCTCCTGAGCATCGCGACTCAGGGGCTCTTACCGGACCCCGGGTCGCTCACCTCCTGGCCTTGACCACGGCATCACGACCTGGCATACCAGCGACAGCTGACGCCGCCTTGGGACTGGGACCTGTCGGCGCAGAGCACCAAGCCCTCATGAGGTTCGAAGGGAGAACTAAGCTAAGACGGAGTCAGCAACTCGCACAGCTCTGTAGCAAGGGTTATGTATTAACAAACAGGACTACAGGCACCTTACAAGCCCCCATGGGGCGCATTTTGATTCCTTGCAGGGAACGAACCCTAAGGGATGCTAATTACACGCGCTCCTGCAAGAGATGCCATCATCAACAGTGGGCCATCAAGCGCCGGCGCCAACCCCATCTAGATCAGAGTCGACGACGGCCAGACGAGCCCGCCCTGCTCCAGGAGCGGCGCCGGCTCGAGGGCTCGTAGTTGTCGTCACTCGTCTCCGGAGTCACGAAGATCTCGCCGGAGTCGCTGGATCCTCCGACGCCTCCGTCGCCTGCAGAGCCGCCAAGGGAGCGGTCGACGGGCCTAGCCCTCACCATGGCGAGGTCCTGGCCACCTCTCCCGGGGCAACACTCCAGCCGGTGCCCGTTCGTGTCGAAGACCTTGAAGAACATCACCGAAGCGCCATCATACTCCAAGTGGACCGCGAAGACGCCCCTTACCCTGCAAACCCGGGCGATCTCTCTCCAGCCATGAGTCATGTAGACCTCGCCCGGGGCAACGACCGCGATCTCTGCCTCGGTCGCGAGGGTGCTGCAGCCGGCGTGCTGCAGCCAGAGCTCCAGGGGATCCCCCGGCGGGATGATGGAGGCGAAGAAGGGAGGCAGACGGATCCAAGACTGGAGAGGAATGGTGACGTGGAGCACGAACTCTTGGGAGGAGCCCTCGGCGTGGACCCCAGGAGGAACAACCCACACCTTCGTGACCCGACGGCGCCGACGACGGCGCTGACCGCGGGGATCGGCATTGACCCCTTCGAGGCCCTCGACGTGGGCATACAAGGGAAGCGGGAACCCCGGCGGAGCCCACTCGCACCGAGGCCTCGACACCACCTGACGGTCCTCCTCGTCCCGGCCGCAAAGGGCGAGCCATTTCTTTAGTGGGAGTGGGTCTGGCTCCTCTCGAGGGGCCTTTCCCTTCTCCGCTGCAGAGAACCGGCGAATCAGAGCCATCGTGGCAAGACGGAGAAAGGATCGGAAGAAGGAGAAGCAAGGAGGGATGGACTGGAAGGGCACGCGCAGTTCCGTACTTATAGCCGGCGAAGGCCAACCGCGCAATCACCAAGGTGTCGTGGGGAAGCGGAGACGCCCACGTCCCATCGACCGCCACGCGGCGCCCAAGGCCGCAGGCTGTTAGGGCCCGCGGCGCTTCGCCCTTGCCCTTTCGCCTCTCGGCATGGCCAAGTCCGGGCGCGCCTTGGGCCCGGGGGCTACTGTCGGCGTTCTGGGAACGGGGGTCCCCAGACTTGCCTGCCTGCGGCCTGCGGCGTGGCTCAAAGGGGGCCCAGCACGGCCCATCTTCATCAACACAAGACTCAAGACCCTCGCGAGGGGCCAAGCCTCGCGGGGCGGACGACACGGAGCTTCCTCAGGCACGGCCTCATCAGGCTGGCTCGCGAGGAGGCGGAGAGATCAAGGCGGGGTACCTCGCGAGGTGCCCGTGACGCAAGCCATGACGACTCAGGGCGCCAGGCGGGTGCCAGCCCGCGCAGCGTCCTCCTTTCCTCTTTGGTGCAAAGGGGGCAAGCGTAGCCGCAGAGTACCGAGGCATCAGGCAAAGGTTGCCATTTCGGTGCAATGAGACCAAGACCAGGAGGACTATGAGATGGAGGTCACCGTGGAGCCCAAGACGGCGTCATCACCAGAGCTTTGCGCAGGCGAACACTGCTTTTGTCAGGATAGTTGATACTTGTTGTACCCCTTTCAAATTAGCCCGCCATTGTTGGCTCCCTTCCCGCTCGATATTTGGGAAGAGGACCAGGGCCTCTATAAATAGGACCAGCCGCCCACAGAGCAAGGGGGTTGGTTGCCGGCGAGTAAGAGTAGGGCAGCTAGAGAGACAGAGAGAGAGAGAGAAAGAGAAAGGTGGCTGAACTCCTCCCAGCAGTTCATCACCGCAGCCAAGAACAGACCCTCGCGAGGCTGTTCTTCCTTGTATTGTTCATCATCATCAGCCCCAAGAGGCAATCCACCCACCACACACTGGAGTAGGGTATTACACCACAACGGTGGCCCAAACTAGTATAAACCTTGTGTCTCTTGTGTAGTTCTTTCAGTAGTCTAGATCTTTGCGAGACGGAGAGGTAGAAGGCGTAATCTCCGCGTGCACCCCAGTGTTCGTACCTTAAGTGTCTGCCGGAACCCGAAATCCGACAGACATCTTTATATCTCAAGAGAAATACCTCAAAGATTGTCTGAAGAAATTTGGGATGCAAGATTGCAAAGGCTTCAAAACGCCAATGCCAGCCAAACATCATCTGGGTCCCGACGACAATGGTAAAGAGTTCGATCAAAAGGTATACCACTCCATGATTAGTTCTTTGCTTTATTTATGTGCATCTAGGCCAGATATCATGCTTAGTGTTTGCATGTGTACCCGGTTCCAAGCGGCACCAAAGGAATCACATCACTTAGCTATGAAGCGAATTCTCAGATATCTGGCTCACACCCCAACACTAGGATTATGGTATCCAAAGGGCTCAGAGTTTGATCTAGTTGGATTCTCGGATGCTGATTATGCTGGTGACAAGGTGGATCGCAAGTCTACATTAGGCACATGTCATTTTCTGGGACGATCACTTGTATGTTGGTCTTCAAAGAAGCAGAACTGTGTATCTCTCTCCACTGCTGAATCTGAATACATTGCTGCTGGATCTTGCTGCGCCCAGCTTCTATGGATGAAGCAAACACTCAAAGACTATGACATTCATCTGAAGCAAGTGCCACTCTACTGCGACAACGAAAGCGCCATCAAGATTGCCAACAACCCAGTTCAGCACTCGAAGACAAAGCACATTGATATTCGCCATCACTTCCTCAGAGATCATGTAATGAAGGAAGATATTGATATCATACACATCAACACTGAAGAGCAATTGGCAGATATCTTCACCAAGCCCTTGGATGAGAAGAGGTTTTGCAAGTTACGGTGTGAGCTAAATATCTTGGAATCCTCAAATGTCCTGTGATCAGGCACACATCCTAACACTTAAGCATGTTGATGACATAGATGTGCAACACACGAAGTAAAGTATATCTTCAATCAATGAAGACTTACATTCTGAGTGTGAATACATTAACGTGGAACTTGACTTCAGAGCGCCACGATAATTGTGCGCCGTGTCTGGGTCTAATACTTCCTATACGATGGGTAATGCCACCACCAAATTCTTCTGTTTGAAGTGTTTTACTCATGGCGTTACATCTGCTATGTCTTCACATTTGGATTGTCTTCAATTTCAACTTATCTTCATGATTATCTTCACTATGCTGATTTGATTGTCTTCTGATATATACATATTTGTGTTCTGTCCTCTACAGCATTCACTTATAGCTATGTCTTCCTTGCTGAATTTTTGAACTAAGTGAATGTGATTGGACCCTAATCTCTCTATGATCTCTATCTCAACCTCTATCTGTCCAAGTCATATGCATTCTATTGAAACTGTCGAATGTCTTCTCTGCGTCCTCGTCAGCAGAAGACACAGAGACAAACATTAATCCGTTTTCAATGCTAAATCCTTTCACCTGAAACCCGGAGAAGTGGGAACGACCACCCGACAATCCAGGTGTGCGTGGGAACGTGGAACAACCTCCGATGTGTTGCATGATAGCCACGTGTCCTTCAGATGTGAATCGCCAGGGGCACCTGTGTAATAACACTATGCCGTCCCTATCCCTATAAATACATGCCTCACCACAGTCATTATCCTTTCTTCCACTCTCGCACAAAACCCTAGCGCCACCACTAGCTCTCGACGACGCCGGCGACGAAGTGCTTAGCTGCCGTGACTTCACCGACGCCGTCCTCACGCCAGCCGCGGTCTTCGTCCTCTCCGCCACCGCCGTAGGAGTCCTCCGCCGCCATGTTAGGGCACGGTGGATTGAACTTCTCGGTCTCCTACTCTTCCCATCTAGCAGTTCATTGTGTGGTAAATAAAACTCTCTTTTTACCATCTTGTTGATCCTAAGAGATTCATCCCGTTCACCGAAACTGGTTTCTGCCTACTCAATGTTAGATCTATCCTGTCTGTATCTCATATAATGCCTAGTATATTCACTTAAGCTTCATAACGAGTTAGATTCCTCACTTGTACCTATTCCTGGATTCGTACAAATCTGGAACCAACCCCAGACACATAAGTGAATGTCTTCGCACTATGAGGTCAATGTCTTCAAACTGATTTACCTTCAAAATCTTCTGAGAATGCATATGACCTCTCCCCTTCCCTCGCATCTCTAATGTTGTCACAGGTACATGTCCGTGGGAGAATCCCTTGGTTCTCATAGTCTGCATTCATTTGCAGAATTCTTACAACATCACATTAACTCTCCCGAAGCCAGTTCCTGTTTGACCAGCAAGCGGAAGCCTTTGAACGTGTTGACGCCATTCAATTTGAAGTTCATGGCTACAAAGAAATCAACAAGGAACGGTGGCAGACATCGTCAAGGGGGAACATCAAGAGATCTGCCTGATGACCTCTCAGAGCTGTACAAGACAGATCCATAAGAGGATTACAATCAGGGCAAGACACGAATCCAATGGATTCAAAGATATTGGGCCGAACAATGGTTTAAATACAAGTTTGTGACCCAGGAGTATGCTGAGAAGAATGCCATCAAGAGTCCTTGGGGTGACATTCTCTTCCGAAATCTTCAACCCAAGACCAGAGCTGAAGCCATTGCTCAGGGTTTCTATCCCTGTATGGTCCGAGGACCACAGCCTGACAATGCCGACCCATCAGCACTGCTCTGGTGTCGTGACGATAATCTCTTCAAGCGCAACTTCCAGCATGCAAAGGCATCGGCCAAGGAAAACAAGAAGTCATTGGGACTAGACTTCAACCCTGGTCCTTCTGCTCCACGGGCTGACGGCACACGCGATGCTGAACCCAATATCATCGGACCTTTCTACAACCTTGATGGCCTTATCACTCACATTTCTATTCAAGGTGCCAAAGTAGATCATTCTGATGATGATGCCGACATTGATGAAGCCCCAACTCCTGCTCCAAAGCCACAGAAGCCAAAGAAGGCTAGAGCTTCAAAGTCAACTGCTCCTCCAAAAGCTTCACGTGTGAAGCCACTGGCTACTGCACCTCCTAAAGACAGTGTGCAGTCTGAAGATCTATCACGTATCTCCAAGAAGACGGAGATGAGAAAGAATACTGATCAGGCATTGACTCCTGCTGCCATTTTGCGAGACGAACACATTGACATGTCCAGTGATGAAGATCTTGCAGATGACGCTCTTGAGCAACTGATTAAGAGCAAGGAAGAAGCAGAAATCTTCAATGATTTGCCTCTCTTTGACGTGGCAATCATCCACAACTTCATTGATGAGTGGTTTGAAACCCCCAATCTCAGCTTTGACGATCTGCAACTTCCAATTGGCCTCAGCGTCTCTTTCACTGGCGTCATTGCTTCTGATCTAGCTCTAGCTCAGCACATCGTTGAACTGAAGCAAAAGATCGACTATGAGAAAGCTTAGTTCAAGAAACACATGGCAAAGCTTAGCGTGCAAGATGTCAAAAACTTCAAGGTTATGCTGCATGAGCTCAAGGAAGCCTTTCTCAAGAAATGAGAAGAAGCCAAAGGTTCTCGTGAGCGCATGAAGAGTCTGGCTGACAAGTGCATGCAAGCCTACAATGAAGCTGAGAAATGCAAGGCTCTTGGGCGTCCTGGCATCAACCGCAGAATGGCTGCAAAGAAGAAGAAGAAGCCATCGACTGACAAATCTGCACCTTCAAGGCAGGAAGAACCCCGCATTGTCTTCCCAAGCAGCATGTCCGGCTCGAAGCCAAAGGTCACGTCGACCGCTTCAGACCTGAAGAAGACAGGGGCTGCCGAGGCTGAAGCCAGAAAGAGGAAAAATCATGACGCTTCTGATGTCGCTCCCTTCAAGAAGAAGCGCAAAACCAAGAAAGATCGGGCTGCTCCCATAGAGCCCCTTGTTGTCGAGCCCATCTCGATTGCTCGTCCTAACTCTTCGCATCAAGAACGACGGATGATAGTTCATGAGCCTGCTTCCATAGAGGCTCCTGAAGCTGAAGACTTTCCAGCAGTTGACCCCACCACTACTGAAGACATTGGTCACCATGACAATGTTGAAGATGATGTAGTTCTTCCTCAGATCGAGCACAACTTGGTATCATCGCCTGTTCTCACGAACAGCGAACTCATCAGCATTGGTCGTCCTCTGACGCCAATTGCTCAGGATGCATCATGGGCTGATCACCCACAACAACAAGAAACCCCTAGTACTCCCCAACAACAAGTCACCCCACCAGTGCAAGAAGAAGAGGATGACTTTGAGGCCCAGCCAACTCCATCTTCACAGGCGTCGCCAGTGTTACGCAGGCTTCGCAAAGGACCAATATCCCCAAGTCCCTCTTTCGAGCGTTTCAGAAGGAGAAGTGCACCACCAATCTGTTGCACGCCAGGTGTTCCCCGAAGCCACTCCTACTATGAACGTCTCCGAGTTTGAAGCTAAAGTTGTTGAAGACAATCCGGCTGTATCAGCCGAAGAGAAACAAGCATAAGAATGTGTCCCTACTTCCCCCATCACTGAAGAAGCTGTTCCTGAAGTGAATGTGTTAGTGCCCGACCCTCCAGCTCCTCAAGTGGAGGTTGAGAATCCTGAGGCTGCCACCACTAACACCACTGAAGCCAATGACGTGGTCATGGCTGAACACAGTGTGGAGCCTGCACCTAACACTGTGCCAGAAGCCAATGAAGCCAATGATGCACCTGCAACAGATGTGCAGCCTGACGCCTCTGTTGATGCCACTGCTTCTGTTACGCCACCAAGGCCACATACTATTGAGCAAGCATACAACTATGGTCATCTCATCACTGTCAAATGGCCTCTTCTTGTTCCTCCACCTGCTGCTGGTCCCTAATTTGACTATCACGTCGAGCGCAGGCCTCAGGTTCAGAAGTCAATGCCAAGGCTGCCTAGGTTTCCAGGCACTGCATCTGCACCCGGATCATTCAATATCAATGGCTTCAAAGCACACAACACCTTCTTCAATAGCGCCAAGAACCCCTACTCTAATGCAAGAATATCTTCTGATCGGTTCTGGAGCTATCAGCAGCGCAGTTATTACTCAAGCATCTTGTACAATCAAGGTCGCATTTTCCCCATATGCGTCTTGACACTGAAGCCATAACTGGTCTGCCCTGTTTGGAAGAAGCACTGGATTGCTTCAGAGAATCTGGCTTGTTGCAGTTCGTCACTGACAAGGAGCACTGGAATGAAGAATTGCTGCTCCAATTCTATGCCACTCTTCATATTCGTGGCTACAACAGGGATCCGAAGACTTGGGTCCTTGAGTTGATGACAGGCAATGTTCATCACGAAGCCAAAGCCTTTGATATCATTGATCTCACTGGCCTTCCCACTCCAGGAGATCTTTATGAACCTGGTTGTCAGCTTCACAGTGCTGCTATGGAAAGCATTTTTCACAAGCCTGAACCCAACATGAGTCAGATGCTTAGCATGATGAAGCCTTTGCCTCCAGATGCTAAATATCATAAGGAGTTCTTTGTTGAAGACCTTGAGTATCTGCCACGCACTATCTATCACATCATAAGGCGAACTCTCTGGCCCATCAAAGGACATTCTCCACATGCAAAGCTGGAAGGTGCAATGAAGACCTTGGTCTTCCATATTCTTCACGGCAAAAGCTTCAATGCACAAGACTTCTTCATCCACCAACTTGCTGCATCAGGATCTGAGCTCTTTGGCTTGAAGTTTTATGCTCCATGGATTATGCGTCTGATCAAACTACACTCAGCTGTCACCTATCAGCCCTCTGCTCGCAATCATCGGATTTTTCTACCTGACGTCGATATGTCAGTTGAAGCCATCTATCCAGAGCCTGCCAAAGAGCCCCTTAGTCTTCAGAATGCTGATAAGCAAAGTTTCTCTCAACACATTGAAGGCGACCCAGCAGTCACTCGTGTTTATCCTCTGGCTGGTACTACCCGTGCACCTCATCGTGCCCTCACTGAAGCCACTGAAAGCATCATTGCACAACGGCCCAAGAAGCGATCTCGTGTTCTCAATGACCGAGAGCTTCTGGTTGCCCTTCATCAGAAACAGGTGTAGGATCGAAAGTATGTCTCGAGGGGGGGTGATTAGACTACTTGACCAAATAAAAACTTAACATTTTCCCAATTTTAGTTCTTGGCAGATTTTAGCTACTTTAGGACAAGTCAAGCAATCATCACACAATTCAAGCAAGCATGCAAAGAGTATATTGGCAGCGGAAAGTAAAGCATGCAACTTGCAAGAATGTAAAGGGAAGGGTTTGGAGAATTCAAACGCAATTGGAGACACGGATGTTTATCCCGTGGTTCAGATAGGTGGTGCTATCCTACATCCACGTTGATGGAGACTTCAACCCATGAAGGGTAACGGTTGCGCGAGTCCACGGAGGGCTCCACCCATGAAGGGTCCACGAAGAAGCAACCTTGTCTATCCCACCATGGCCATCGCCCACGAAGGACTTGCCTCACTAGTGGTAGATCTTCACGAAGTAGGCGATCTCCTTGCCCTTACAAACTCCTTGGTTCAACTCCACAATCTTGTCGGAGGCTCCCAAGTGACACCTAGCCAATCTAGGAGACACCAATCTCCAAGAAGTAACAAATGGTGTGTTGATGATGAACTCCTTGCTCTTGTGCTTCAAATGATAGTCTCCCCAACACTCAACTCTCTCTCACAGGATTTGGATATGGTGGAAAGAAGATTTGAGTGGAAAGCAACTTGGGGAAGGCTGGAGATCAAGATTCATATGGTAGGAATGGAATATCTTGGCCTCAACACATGAGTAGGTGTTTCTCTCTCAGAACATAAGAGTTGGAAGTGTAGATGTGTTCTGATGGCTCTCTCCACGAGTGAAGAGGAGGTGGAGGGGTATATATAACCTCCACACAAAATCTAACCGTTACACACAATTTACCAATCTCGGTGGGACCGAATTAACAAACTCGGTCAGACCGAAATAGTAAACCTAGTGACCGTTAGAGATTTTTGGTGGGACTGACATGCAACTCGGTAGGACCGATATGGTTAGGGTTAGGGCATAACGTAATCTCGGTGAGACCGATTACACAAACTCGGTGAGACCGATTTTGGTAATTAGCTAACCAGAGAGTTGGTCAGGCAAACTCGGTGGGACCGATTTTCTCTTTCGGTGAGACCGAAAAGTTACAAAAAGGAAACAGAGAGTTTACATTGCAATCTCGGTGGGACCGATCCGCTCTTTTGGTGAGACCGAAAAGTTACGAAAGGGAAACAGAGAGTTTGCAATCCCATCTCGGTGAGACCGAGATCCCTATCGGTAGAACCGATTTGCTAGGGTTTGGCAATGGCTATGACAAGTGAAACTCGGTGGCGCCGGGTTGAAAGAATCGGTAGGGCCGAGTTTGGCATAGGGTTTAGGTCAAATGTGGATATGGGAAAGTAGCTGAGGGTTTTGGAGCATATCACTAAGCACATGAAGCAAGAGGCTCATTAAGCAACACCTCATCCCTCCTTGATAGTATTGGCTTTTCCTAAAGACTCAATGTGATCTTGGATCACTAAAATATAAAATGAAGAGTCTTGAGCTTTTGAGCTTGAGCCAATCCTTTGTCCTTAGCATTTTGAGGGTTCCACTTTCACCATCCATGCCATGCCAATCATTGTGCTTTCCTGAAATAATCATCTTGGAATAGCATTAGCTCAATGAGCTATATGTTGTTATGAATTACCAAAACCACCTAGGGATAGTTGCACTTTCAATCTCCCCCTTTTTGGTAATTGATGACAACATATAGATCAAAGCTTCGACAAATGATAATAAGCATGAAATATATCGTTGCTTTGAGGAAGTATGTGATAAGTAAGAGCTCCCCCTAAATTTGTGCATATTTAAAATTTGCTTTGGGCTGCAAATGCATAAAGAGTTAGAGTCATGGGTTACTCTTCCATGTCACATACATCTTGGTGGAGCGCTTAAAATGATAAGAATGAAATACATGCACTCATCACCAAGAAAAGTGAATGATCACATAAGATAGATAAGATAATAGCATTCACCAAGCATTAAGTGTAGCTTATGATCAAACACATGATCATCAATGTCTCACAGATAATGACATAGTATCTCAAGCACTCAAAAGCAAACAAAGTTTGAAAAACCACCAAATAAAGCAAGAGAGAATAAAAGCAACACACTCTCTCTCTCTCGAAGCCTATGATCTATACATTTTTCTCCCCCTCTGGCAACAAGTTACCAAAAAGTTCCTAGAAAATGCATAGTGCTAGATCGACTCTCAGGCTTGATCTTCTGGTGGTGGTGGAGTCCGGAGCACTCCAAGGACAAAGCCTTCTGTAGACGTGGTTGGAGTTGAAGCTGAAGTAGATGCTGGAGCTGGTTGGGCTGGTGCTGTAGCTGGAGCTGAGGTGGTGGCTCTGGTGTCAGGAACTGGCACTGTAATCAACCTCTGAGCTCGTGGCACTCTGGCAAATGCATCAGTTGTAGTCTTGCCCTTCCTCTCCTGCATATCATCCTGAAGTTGCTCCACTGCAGACTGAATCTCTGTTACTTTGACATCCAAGTCATAGAACTTTTGTTCCATGATCCTCTCTAAGCTCTGCTGATTCTGAGTGAGGGTGGCCAGTCCTTGCTCAATCCTCAGTGTGGATGCAATCAAGTAACCAAGCTGCTCTTGTTTGGTCTTCAAGAAATACTCAGATGCCTCCGCTTGAGTTGGCATCTTGGCAGCTTTCTCCTTCCTTGCCTTCTCCTTCTTTGCTTGTGCTTGTGCAGATGGTGGTTCATTCTCATTCATGACAACTTGATTGTCCTCAAAGTCTGGATGGATGGGCAGGTGTTCCTTGTCCAATAAGTATATGCCTGTGCCCATCTTTGAGTTGATTAACTCCTGAATTTGTGGGGCATAACCACAGCTCCTCTTCTGATCTGCTGCAGTCCTCTTGATAGTCTCTACTATGAGGCTCATGACCTTGAATTTCTGTGGCACATCAAATACATGAAGAAAATTGATTGCATGGCCTCTGATCATCTTGTGATCACCTGACTTGGGCAACAGAGTGTGCCTCAAAATCCAATTAATAGTTGGCAGCCCTGACAGAAGATAATGCACTGAGCCAAATTTGAAAGTTTCAAGAGCTTCATTTGGAATTTCCTTGTACATATTGGACATAGAGTTGTGGTCCATCTTCTTCTTGGCATAGATATCCAAGTCATCCTCATGCTCCTCTGGGGCATTGATGAGCTGTGCCCACTCAGCAACAGTAGATTGGTACCTCGTACCTTCAGACATCCATGTGATCCTTCCATCTGGGTAGAAGTGTGCTGTGGAGTAGAATTGCATAATGAGTTCCTCGTTCCACTTTGTGAGCTTCTGCCCAACAAAGTCTGCAACTCCACAAGCACCAAAACTGTCAATCACACCAGGATAGTGTTCCTCATTGTCCTTGATGTACTCCCAATCAACCCATCTCATGTCACAAACTATGGGCTTATTATCAAGTAGCACTGTCTCATAGAAATCTTGATGTTCCTTGGTGTGAAACCTGTAATCAACAGCAGTTCTTCTCCTTGAAGCATACGGGTCTGCTTCTCTCCACTTCCTCAGCCCTGAGTCTCTTCTGAGCTTCATGTCCTCAGCCACAGGATGAGCATCATTGTGGTCTGGGATCTTGGGCTTGAGCTTTCTCAGAACATGCTCTTCATCATCTTCTTCGGCAGCTTCAGGCACTGGGGCCTTGTTCTTTTCAGTTGCAGGTATGCTCCTTGTATTCCTCTTGGGTGCTGACTTGGGCTTGGAGGCAGCTTTGGGTGCTTCTTTGGGCTTAGACGTGGCAGCCCCTGATCTTATAGCATCACCCATAAGCTTAGGTGCCTTAGGTGCTGGTGCAGCAACCTCTTCTTCTTCCTCTTCTTCCATGATGGAAGCCTTTCCAAGCACTCTGGCTACGGTCTTCTTGAACCTTTCCTTCCTTTTCTTTCCTTCAGCAGCAACTGGCTCTATGGGTGCAGACTTTTCAGGAATCTGAGTTGAAGCTCTGGCCTTTGGCATAGGCTGCCTACCTGCTGGCCTTTTGATTTTCAATCCTGGCTTTGTGCCTTGAGCTGAGCCATACTCCTTCTTGAGCACTACTTTCTTGGAAGTAGCTTCCTCTACTGCCACATAGTCCTCATCCTCTGAGTCTGAGGTTCTCTTCTTCCTTTGTCTGGTGGCAGCTTTTGGTAAATTGCTTGGGGTGCTCCTGCTGCCTTCATCAGAAGAACTGGAGGGACTAGTGCCCTCACTCATGTGCACTTGCTGTTCTGACACATTCTGGCTGTCACTCTGATCTGACATGATGAACAAGCTGTCTGCTGACCCTGTGAATAGTTTATAGATGAGGTAGAATAGATGAGCATCACAAAATGCAGAGATTTTTGCAAAAGAATGACTCAAAATCTTAGTTTTATTTTCCCACAGAAATCATCTCGGATCTACCGATTTTTAAACTCGGTGATACCGAAGCAGTTTTGGAACCTAAACTAGTGAACTCGGTCAGACCGAGTCACAGTTCGGTGGCACCGAGACTGCTAGGGTTTCACAAAGTTCCAAAATAGGTCACACCGATTAGTAATTCTCGGTCAGACCGAGTTTCACTTGTGCAATGGCATGAACCAAATCGGTGGGACCGAGTTTTTCAACTCGGTGGGTCCCAGATGGTTTCGGCGGAAACCTAACCATAAAAATTTCGAATCAAAACTAATCTACGAACGCATTGACTGGATAGGAGTGTTTCAATCGTGGCAAGAATCATTAAGAACACAATGTGCTAGGAATCGGACGGGGAATAGCACTGTGATCGAGTCCATACCCTAGTTCGGCGGAGACTCGCTATGGCGGCAACGGCGGGGTAGAATTCCGTTGACGGCGATGGAGACCAGCGACTGGAGGCGGCTGGCGGCAAGGAGACGATCCGGAGACCACGTTGACAGAGTGAGCTATCGCCCGGGCGAAGGGGTTCGGAGAAATTTCCAAATTTTTGCCCGTGTATAGCCCGACCCTGTCGGTGTGACCGAGTGGAACAACTCGGTGGCACCGAGATGCAAAACTGTATACGGTTATTGCAACTCGGTGTGACCGAATGGTTCAAATCGGTTGCACCAAGATCAAAAATTCAGATCAACTTAATGATCTCGGTAGGACCGAAAGTAGGATATCGGTCAGACCGAGAATCATAAAGAGGTTTTGGAAGTTTAAGTCTATGACGAATCGGGGACTCCGAGTGCTCCTCACACAGAGTGGTTCGAATCTGACTTGATCAAATTTTGTGATATAGCATGAATAGAGTTTGAGACGAGAAAAGCATAGATAGCTAGAGGAGGTTCTTAAGCATTCTTGTCCATCCACTTGGCAAAAGGAGATAAGACCAAACAATCAAAACAACAAGTGGATGTCCTCGAATGAGTAAAATATGCAACCAACATGCTCACACAATAAAATAGCAATTGAAATATGTGACAAAGCATGCACAACCAATTCTAGCATCTATCAAGCAATTGGCGATGACTGGGTCATCTATATATGAGTATATTGACTTAGGAGTCAAGTGAGAACACTTGATCATAGGTCATACTCATCGTTTAAGCTCAAGTGGGGTTACCACTTTTACATAAAGCATTGTTCTGTTCACATCTTTAGAGTTGCTTTAGCTCAAGTCTTAGAGTAAAGCTCCCCCTAGATGTGATATCCCCCCTAAGAGGGATGAACTAACCTTGGGTTTTGTCGATGATGACTTCATGTAGATGTTGAAGATGTGGATGCTCAATGTTAATGTAGATCACTTGGAGCTATCCATTTGAGTGAATTGCACTTTCACTACCTACATGGGTTAATCCCACAAGGAACAAACAAGGATATCCATAGACATAGAGTGATGCACACACAAGATGATGTCCATGAAAACTTTAGGTTACCTTGTCCCTTGTCTTACCAACAAGAGGGTTTGTGACTCCTTGAACTAGTGCAAGATGTGGAAGTTGATTGCACTTGTTCTTGCCAAAATGATAAGAGCGAAGTATGTTGGCGGAGTCACCCTCAAGAACTCTCTAGTTCTTCTTCTTTTGGATCCACACCATCTTGATGGGAATCCTTGGAGTTGTAGTCGTACTTGATGAAGTGGAACTTGAAGTGGTCTTGGTAATCCACTTTACCAAGGTCTTAGGAGCTTCTTCAAATGCATCAATTTCCTCTTGAAGCTTGTCCTTGCCTTTTTGCCTGTAGTCTTGTGGTGGAAGATCATCTTGAGCTTGTGTCCCCTTGAAGGAAGTATCATACTTCTCTTGTTGAGGAACAAACTTTGTCTTGGGGTATTGATCTTCTTCCCACTCAACTCCATTAGCATTGAACTTTCGTTCAAAACCAGCACCTTGATTCTTCCGGTGCATTCCTTGCTTGCGCACAATTTCCTCGAATTGCTTACTCCCAGCAAGGCTTTTGTACACTCCTTTCTCTATAATTCCCTTCAATAAGCTATTTTCTTGCTCAAGTGTAACTTGGCTAAGAGAATCATTAGTGGAATCAAGAGAACTACTAGAAGCAACAATATTGGATTTAGCATGATCATTGTTACTACTAGAGGAAGAATCTTTCTTGTTCTTGTTACTAGACTTGACTTGAGGTATGTAAGTGGATAAGAGTAAACGCTTGGCAATGTAAGAAGAACTTTTCTTGCGGAGATCATCATTGATTGCCTTTAAAAACTCATGCTCTTGCTCAAGATTGACCTTTTCAAAGCGTAACTTCTCATGAGCTCTTAAAAGTTCTCGATGATCTTCGAAGATAGTTTCATGAGCTAACTTAAGAGTGTTTCGTTCTTTAGTTAGAGCCTCAATCTTCTCCTTATCATTGTCATCCGTTTTATCTTGATTAGCATGATTAATTGATGTTTCATCATAGTATTCATCACTAGAGTTGTCAACAAGTAAATCATCATCACCTAACAAGTCATCTTCATCACTATTAAAATCTACATACTCGGGGTGTGTTACCTTAGGACCTTTGGTCATGAAGCATCTTCCAATTCCTTCATTTGGTGAGTCAAATATATCGTAGGAGTTGGTTGTCACAAGTGCTAGACCGGCAACACCTTCATCTTGAGTATATTCGGAGTCGGAGTGATAACTTCTCTCGGAGTGGTCGTCGGAGTCGGATACCCATTCACCAACATGAGCTTGATGTCTTCGTTTTATGTAGCTCCTTGATGATTTTTCCTTCCTTTTCGAATCCTTGATTCTCCGTGAGTATCTTTGTTCATAACGATCATCTCTACTCCTTCTCTCTCTTGGTGGTGATTCTTCTCTTTTGCTTCTTCTTTTTGGAGAGTCTTCTCTTCTCTTGTAGGGAGCCGTACACTCATTGGAATAGTGTCCGGGTCTTCCACAATTGTAGCAGTTTCGCTCTCGACTAGAAGATCTTTTGTCATTGTAGGACCTTGACTTGGAGCTTCTATCTTTGCTTCTACTCTTGTAGAACTTGTTGAAGTTCTTCACCATTAAGCTCAATTCTTCATTGAAGTTTTGTTTCTCACTTGATGATGTAGGGGCTTCACATGAGGCTTTGTAGGCACCACTTGATTTGTTGTGAAGTTCCTCTTTATCCTTAAGTGACATCTCATGAGCAACAATTCTTCCAATTACCTCCGTTGGCTTGAGATCTTTGTAATTGGGCATCATTTGGATCAATGTGCACACAGTATCATATTTTCCATCCAAGGCTCTTAGAATCTTCTTGATGATGAATCTATCGGTCATCTCTTCACTCCCTAAGCCGGCAATCTCATTTGTGATGAGAGCAAGCCTAGAGTACATTTCAGCGACACCTTCACCATCCTTCATTTTGAACTTGTCAAGTTGACTTTGAAGCACATCCAATTTGGATTCCTTGACGGAGTCAGTACCTTCGTGCATATCAATCAAAGTGTCCCAAATTTCCTTTGCATTCTCAAGACGGCTGATTTTGTAAATTCTTCGGGTCACAATCCGTTGAAGAGAATATCACAAGCTTGAGCATTGTATTGCAGCATCTTCAACTCATCCGCGGTAGCTTCATGGTTTGGTTCTCTCCCATCAAAGAAGTCACCTTGCAAACCAACACACACAATAGCCCAAATGGCGGGGTTATGTCCAAGAATATGCATTTTCATTTTATGCTTCCAACTAGCAAAATTAGTACCATCAAAGTAAGGACAAATGGCGGGGTTATGTCCAAGAATATGCATTTTCATTTTATGCTTCCAACTAGCAAAATTAGTACCATCAAAGTAAGGACCTCTACGGTGATAATTTCCCTCGCTAGACGCCATACTCTCCTAGGTTGTGAAACCAAGGCTATGACCACCAAAAGCTATGGAAATCAAAGCAAATGGAGACCAAAGCTCTGATACCACTTGTAGGATCAAAAGTATGTCTAGAGGGGGGTGATTAGACTACTTGACCAAATAAAAACTTAACCTTTTCCCAATTTTAGTTCTTGGCAGATTTTAGCTACTTTAGGACAAGTCAAGCAATCATCACACAATTCAAGCAAGCATGCAAAGAGTATATTGGCAGCGGAAAGTAAAGCATGCAACTGAAGGAAATATGCCCTAGAGGCAATAATAAAAGTTATTATTTATTTCCTTATTTCATGATAAATGTTTATTATTCATGCTAGAATTGTATTAACCGGAAACATAATACATGTGTGAATACATAGACAAACAGAGTGTCACTAGTATGCCTCTACTTGACTAGCTCGTTAATCAAAGATGGTTATGTTTCCTAACCATGGACAAAGAGTTGTTATTTGATTAACGGGATCACATCATTAGATGAATGATCTGATTGACATGACCCATTCCATTAGCTTAGCACCCGATCGTTTAGTATGTTGCTATTGCTTTCTTCATGACTTATACATGTTCCTATGACTATGAGATTATGCAACTCCCGTTTGCCGGAGGAACACTTTGTGTGCTACCAAACGTCACAACGTAACTGGGTGATTATAAAGGAGCTCTACAGGTGTCTCCAAAGGTACATGTTGGGTTGGCGTATTTCGAGATTAGGATTTGTCACTCCGATTGTCAGAGAGGTATCTCTGGGCCCTCTCGGTAATGCACATCACTTAAGCCTTGCAAGCATTACAACTAATGAGTTAGTTGCGAGATGATGTATTACGGAACGAGTAAAGAGACTTGCCGGTAACGAGATTGAACTAGGTATTGAGATACCGACGATCGAATCTCGGGCAAGTAACATACCGATGACAAAGGGAACACCGTATGTTGTTATGCGGTCTGACCGATAAAGATCTTCGTAGAATATGTAGGAGCCAATATGGGCATCCAGGTCCCGCTATTGGTTATTGACCGGAGACGTGTCTCGGTCATGTCTACATTGTTCTCGAACCGTAGGGTCCGCACGCTTAAGGTTTCGATGACAGTTATATTATGAGTTTATGAGTTTTGATGTACCGAAGGAGTTCGGAGTCCCGGATGAGATCGGAGACATGACGAGGAGTCTCGAAATGGTCGAGACGTAAAGATCGATATATTGGACGACTATATTCGGACATCGGAAAGGTTCCGAGTGATTCGGGTATTTTTCGGAGTACCGGGTAGTTACGGGAGAAACAATGGGCCTTGATGGGGTTTAGTGGGAAGAGGAGAAAGGCCAAGGGGCTGCTGCGCCCCCCCTTCCCTCTAGGTCCGAATTGGACTAGGGAAAAGGGGGCCAACCACCTTTCCTTCTCCTCCACTTCCTTTTCCCTTCCTCCCCTTTTGGTGGACTCCTACTAGGACTTAGAGTCCTAGTAGGACTCCACATCCTGGCCGCACCACCTTGGCCGGCCTCCTCCTCCTCCATCCTTTATATACTGAGGCAAGGGGCACCCCTAGAACACACAAGTTGATCCTTGAGATCGTTCCTTAGCCGTGTGCGGTGCCCCCTGCCACCATATTCCACCTCGATCATATTGTAGCGGTGCTTAGGCGAAGCCCTGCGACGGTAGAACATCAAGATCGTCACCACGCCGTCGTGCTGACGGAACTCCTCCCCGACGCTTTGCTGGATCGGAGCCCGGGGATCGTCATCGAGCTGTACGTGTGCTAAGAACTCGGAGGTGCCGGAGTAACGGTGCTTGGATCGGTCGGATCGGGAAGACGTACGACTACTTCCTCTACGTTGCGTCAACGCTTCCGCAGTCGGTCTGCGTGGGTACGTAGACAACACTCTCCCCTCTCGTTGCTATGCATCACCATGATCTTGCGTGTGCGTAGGAATTTTTTTGAAATTACTGCGTTCCCCAACAGCAACTTGCAAGAATTTAAAGGGAAGGGTTTGGAGAATTCAAACGCAATTGGAGACACGGATGTTTTTCCCGTGGTTCAGATAGGTGGTGCTATCCTACACCCACGTTGATGGAGACTTCAACCCACGAAGGGTAACGGTTGCGCGAGTCCACGGAGGGCTCCACCCACGAAGGGTCCACGAAGAAGCAACCTTGTCTATCCCACCATGGCCATCGCCCACGAAGGACTTGCCTCACTAGCGGTAGATCTTCACGAAGTAGGCGATCTCCTTGCCCTTACAAACTCCTTGGTTCAACTCCACAATCTTGTCGGAGGCTCCCAAGTGACACCTAGCCAATCTAGGAGACACCACTCTCCAAGAAGTAACAAATGGTGTGTTGATGATGAACTCCTTGCTCTTGTGCTTCAAATGATAGTCTCCCCAACACTCAACTCTCTCTCACAGGATTTGGATATGGTGGAAAGAAGATTTGAGTGGAAAGCAACTTGGGGAAGGCTAGAGATCAAGATTCATATGGTAGGAATGGAATATCTTGGCCTCAACACATGAGTAGGTGGTTCTCTCTCAGAACATAAGAGTTGGAAGTGTAGATGTGTTCTGATGGCTCTCTCCACGAGTGAAGAGGAGGTGGAGGGGTATATATAGCCTCCACACAAAATCTAACCGTTACACACAATTTACCAATCTCGGTGGGACCGAATTAACAAACTCGGTCAGACCGAAATAGTAAACCTAGTGACCGTTAGAGATTTTCGGTGGGACTGACATGCAACTCGGTAGGACCGATATGGTTAGGGTTAGGGCATCACGTAATCTCAGTGAGACCGATTTTGGTAATTATCGAACCAGAGAGTTGGTCAGGCAAACTCGGTGGGACCGATTTGCTCTTTCGGTGAGACCGAAAAGTTACAAAAAGGAACAAAGAGTTTACATTGCAATCTCGGTGGGGCCGATCCGCTCTTTCGGTGAGACCAAAAAGTTACAAAAGGGAAACAGAGAGTTTGCAATCCCATCTTGGTGAGACCGAGATCCCTATCAGTAAAACCGATTTGCTAGGGTTTGGCAATGGCTATGACAAGTGAAACTCGGTGGCGCCGGGTTGAAAGAATTGGTAGGGCCGAGTTTGGCATAGGGTTTAGGTCAAATGTGGATATGGGAAAGTAGCTGAGGGTTTTGGAGCATATCACTAAGCACATGAAGCAAGAGGCTCATTAAGCAACACCTCATCCCTCCTTGATAGTATTGGCTTTTCCTAAAGACTCAATGTGATCTTGGATCACTAAAATATAAAATGAAGAGTCTTGAGCTTTTGAGCTTGAGCCAATCCTTTGTCCTTAGCATTTTGAGGGTTCCACTTTCACCATCCATGCCATGCCAATCATTGAGCTTTCCTGAAATAATCATCTTGGAATAGCATTAGCTCAATGAGCTATATGTTGTTATGAATTACTAAAACCACCTAGGGATAGTTGCACTTTCAACAGGATAAGCATCATGACTGGCTGAAGCGCCAAATGCAAAGCCTCTTGGTGGACGTAAATAGGATTCGCAACCTTGCCACCAAGAATGCCTTTGTCGCCCATGAAACTTGTCGGCGTACATGGAAAGGGCTGACGCTTATGTGTTCTGAAGATGATCTTCAAGATGATGGTTTCTCTGAACGCTTCAAGTTTTACTCAACACCTCCGAGAAGGACCTTGCTGCGGCGTACTCCATCTCTTGAAGACTCTGAGTTCTCCTCCTCTGCTGCAACAGTGAATGCATGTGTCATCGATGATGAAGACGATGCTACTTCACCACCTTCAGCACGAATCACCACTGCACCGAGTTCGTCTGCACCGCCAACCAACTCCGACGACCCTGCTGCTTCACCAACTCCTCATGGGAACGAGTAGGTGCTCTATGTCTTCAAACCTTTTTTGTCCTTACTGACAAAAGGGGGAGAAGCATATGAGTTTGATAGTCTTCAAGCGGGTCCATATGGGCGGTGGTTTTATATTTTGCCTAGTGTTTACAACTCTCGCGTTTTGATACATTTGGTTTTTTGAGTTGTAACACTCAAACTCGATGGTCGTCTGCTACTTATTTGCTTTTCTGTGATGCAATGATAAATTCCGCATGTGCGGCGATAAATTCCGCACTTAGATCATTTTGCAGACGTCATTTTTCATTATGCATGTCATTATCTTCGTTACATCATATCTTGCATAATGAATTGTCATCATAGGTTGAAGAGGATCTCCACAAGTACAACCTTCCATGTGCATTTGCATTCCTAAAGCAAATTACTTATATGCACATCTTCAGGGGGAGCCCTTGCAACTTATGAAGACAATACCTTATCCTTTACAATTTCACATATTTTATTCCCCGTTGAAAACTTCAACCAGTTTGTCATCAATCACCAAAAAGGGGGAGATTGTAAGTGCATCTAGTGCCACCCCTAGTTGTTTTTGGAGTATTGACGACAAACCTGGTTGAGGGACTAATGTGTTTGTGAGAATTGCAGGATAACACAGGTAGAAGTCCCTCATTGATTCGGTTTTCCTACCAGAGATGACCCCTAAAAATGTATGAAGACATTGAAGTCAAAGGTGGTATGTGAAGACATTCACATTGAAGACTATGACAAGACAGGACATCGCGTGAAGACTATGGAGCACGAAGACTGAGCAGTTTCGTCGTTCTGTGTTTTTCTTTGTTGAGTCATAGGAACCACCGTACTGTTAAGTGGGGTCCAAGAGAACCAGTCAGAATGACTGAAGTGATGCTTAACCAAAATCCTATGTCTTCGAGTAAAGATAATGAGATCAAATCTTATCCAGAGTTGGATAAGTCAGCTTTGCTTGTAGCCCAAGTAAAGTTGCCGTGTGTGTTTGAAATCTGACCGTTGGAACACGTGTCAGTTCCTTAGTGACCAAGTGTCATTTCAGAAAAATCAGGTCGGGTTGCCTAGTGGCTATAAATAGCCCACCCCCTACAACCATAAATGGTTGGCTGCTCAGAGTTAGTGTACGGCTTTTGTCGTTTGAGAGCAACCCACCTCGAAGCCTTTGAGAGAGAATTCCTTGCGAGGATAAAGCCCTAACCACCCAGAGCCAAAGAGTGTTAGGCATCACTGAAGTCTTCCTGTCTGTGTGATCTGAAGACTTATTACACTTGAGGACTGTGAATCCTCCAGCCGGTTAGGCGTCGCGTTCTGAGCATCCAAGAGTCATTGTGGATCGCCGGTGAACGAAGTCTGTGAAGGTTTGGGAGTCTACCTTGAAGACTTACCAGAGTGATTGGGTGAGGACTGGGTGTCCTTAGCTCAAGGGGAATAAGGTGAAGACGCAGTCTTCTGAGTTGAATCTCAGCCTCCCTAACCAGACGTACAGTTGTCATAGCAATTGGAACTGGTCCAACAAATCATTATCTTCAACGAGTCACTGGTTTCATCCTTCCCTCTCCTTTACTTACAGTTGGCCCTGGTGAAGTCATTGTATGATTGCATTATCTTTTGTCTTCACTGAGTGACTGCTTGTTCTGATTGGCTTCACACTATCTTCCTATCTGAACTAAACTGCCTAGCTGCTATTAGTCATTGTGCTTTCACTTCATTGAATATTTGACTATGGTTTGCTTAGTGTAGTCTACCTTCCGCTGCATGGTAATAGGTTTATTTCTATCGTTTGTCTTCAAAACTTCCATGTTTTGAAGACTTTCATAAAAATCGCCTATTCACCCCCCCTCTAGTCGATCACTAGCACTTTCACATATTTACAACAACAAGATCAAACAGAGTTTGTAAAAGTTTTTCTTTATCACTTTCAATTTGTCAACTGGACTGCTTGAGGACAAGCAAAGGTTTAAGCTTGGGGGAGTTGATACGTCTCCATCGTATCTAATTTTCCATATACTTTTAACCTTGTTTTGGACTCTAACTTGCATGATTTGAATGGAACTAACCCGGACTAATGCTGTTTTCAGCAGAATTTCCAGGGTGTTATTTTTGTGCAGAAATAAAATTCTTAGAATGACCTGAAACTTCATGGAGAATACTTTTGGAATTTATAAAAAATATTGGCGAAAGAATCAACACCAGGGGGGCCACACCCTGTCCAGGAGGGTGGGGGGCGCGCCCCCTATCTTGTGGGCCCCTTGACGCTCCACCAACCTCAACTCCAACTCTATATATTCACGTTCGGGGAGAAAAAAATCAGAGAGAAGGATTCATCGCGTTTTACGATACGAAGCCGCCGCCAAGCCCTAATCTCTCTCGGGAGGGCTAATCTGGAGTCCGTTCGGGGCTCCGGAGAGGGGAATCTGTCACCATCATCATCATCAACCTTACTCCATCACCAATTTCATGATGCTCACTTCCGTGCGTGAGTAATTCCATCGTAGGCTTGCTGGACAGTGATGGGTTGGATGAGATTTATCATGTAGTCAAGTTAGTTTTGTTAGGGTTTGATCCCTAGTATCTATTATGTTCTGAGATTGATGTTGCTATGACTTTGCTATGCTTAATGCTTGTCACTAGGGGCCGAGTGCCATGATTTCATATCTGAACCTATTATGTTTCCATGAATATATGTGAGTTCTTGATCCTATTTTGCAAGTCAACATTCACCTAGTATGTGTTATGATCCGGTAACCCCAAAGTGACAATAATCGGGACCGCTCCCGGTGATGACTATAGTTTGAGGAGGTCATGTATTCACTAAGTGTTGATGATTTGTTCCGGTACTCTATTAAAAGGAGGCCTTAATATTCCTTAGTTTCCAATAGGACCCCGCTGCCATGGGAGGGTAGGACAAAAGATGCCATGCAAGTTATTTTCCATAAGCACGTATGACTATATTCGGAATACATGCCTACATTACATTGATGAACTGGAGCTAGTTCTGTGTGACCCTATGTTATAACTGTTGCATGAGGAATCACATCTAACATAATTATCCATCACTGATCCATTGCCTGCGAGCTTTTCACATATTGATCTTTGCTTAGTTACTTTTCTGTTGCCACAGTTACAATCACTACAAAAACTACTACTGTTACTTTTGCCACCGTTAACGTTACTTCCATATTACTTTTCTACTAAATACTTTGCTGCAGATATTAAGTCTTTCGGGTGCGGTTGAATTGACAACTCAATTGTTAATACTTGAGGATATTCTTTGGCTCCCCTAGTGTCGAATCAATAAATTTGGGTTGAATACTCTACCCTTGAAAACTGTTGCGATCCCCTATACTTGTGGTTTATCACTCACGGAGTTCCAGACTTCCACTTCAAGTCTCCTGGTTTGCTTTCGGTCCAAGAAAGATCATCGTGAAGGTTTCATTCCGTTTGGATTCTGTTTGGTATTCCTTTTCTGCAAAACAATAAAATAGGCAAAAAAACAAAAACTGGCACTGGGCCTCCGGTTAATAGGTTAGTCCCAAAAATAATATAGAAGAGCATATTAAAGCCCATTAAACATCCAAAATAGATAATATAATAGCATGGAACAATCAAAAATTATAGATATGTTGGAGACGTATCAACCATCTCCTTTGCCTGAGGTTCAACTCCTTATGTGTGAAGATGTACTTCAAATTCTTGTGATCCGTCTACACATCACAACGATTTCCAATAAGAAAATGTCTCCAGGTCTTGAGCGCATGCACTACGGCTGCTAACTCCAAATCATGCGTGGCATAGTTCAACTCATGAGGTCGAAGCTGTCGTGAGGCATATGAAACAACCCTTCCTTCCTGCATAAGAACGCCTCCAAGTCCCTGATGAGAAGCGTCACAATATACTTGGAAATACTTGCATATATTCGGGAGAATTAGCACTAGGTCTGTAACCAAACGTTTCTTCAACTCATGAAAACTAGCCTCACACTCCTCGGTCCATTGAACTTGGTGTCCTTCTTCAATAACTCCGTCATGGGCTTCGCAATCTTGGAAAAATTCTCAATAAATCTCCGATAATATCCTGCAAGTCCAAGGAAACTGCGTATCTCTCCAACTGAGGTGGGTGCCAACCACTCAGTGATAGACTGAACCTTTGAAGGGTCTATGCTATTCCTTCTCCAGATATAACATGTCCGAGAAATACGACTTCCTTCAACCAAAACTCACATTTGCTGAACTTTGCATATAGCTGATGTTCCCTAAGCTTCTTGAGAACCAAGAGCAAATGTTCCTTGTGTTCCTCTTCATTCTTCGAGTACACAAACATATCATCAATGAACACCACAACAAACTTAGCCAAGAACTTCATGAACACATTATTCATCATACTCATAAAGTAGGCAGGGGCGTTAGTCAAACCAAAAGACATGACCGTGTACTCATATAGCACATACCTTGTGGTAAAAGTTGTCTTGGGTATATCCTATTCTCGGATCTTCAGCTGGTGATATCATGATCGTAGATCGATCTTGGAGAATACTTTAGCTCCCTGCAGCTGGTCAAACAAATCATTGATCATCAGTAGAGGGCATTTGTTCTTGATCGTCACCTTATTCAATGCACGATAATCAACAACAATTCTCAAGGATCCATCCTTATTCTCAACAAAGAGCACTTGGGCTCCCCACGGTGATGAACTTGGTTGAATATAACCTTTCTCCAATAACTCCTTAATCTGCTTCTTAATATCCTCCAGATCATTTGCGGGCATCCGATACGGTCTCTTAGATATTGGTCCGGTGCCTGGCAATAGCTCGATCAAAAACTCTATGTCTCGGTCTGGTGGCATGCCTAGTAATTCTTCCGGGAATGCATCGGGATAATCCTTCACAACTGGTACTTCCTCTTGAACAACTCTCGAGAGTGAATTTGCTTGGGTCCTCTTTGGCGCATGCCTAGACACATACTTGATCAGTTTCCCCTCTAGGGTGGTGAGAAGAATTGAGTTACTAGCATAATCTATGTTTCCTCCATACTTCGATAGCCAATCCATGCCTAGTATTATGTCAAATCCTCGTGATTCCAAAATAATGAGATATGAGGGGAAAACATGCATATCAATGGTCAAGGGCAACTGATGACACCATCGGCTAGCCATATATTCTGCTCCTGATGAGCTCACTAACATGGGTGACCTAAGGGATAAGGTTGGCAATTCAAACTTGTCCACAAATTCCCTTGATATGTATGAATGCGATGCACCAGTGTCAAAAAGAACAAGGGCTGTAAATGACTTAATCAAAAACTTACCAATAACTGCGTCAGGCTGCTCTTCGACTTCCTCCATGTTGACGTGGTTCACCTGACCTCTGGTGAAGGGATTCGGCTTCTTCCCTGAGCTTCCATTGCCATTTCCATTCTTTTCTTTAGGACACTGGGTGGCGTAGTGTCCAGTCTTCCCGCACTTGAAACAAGTAATGTGACTCAGATCCTTCTTGGCGGGTGTAGCGGGGTTGGAACGGCTCTGACTATTGTTTCCTCCATTCCCATTACCATTCTTAGGGCCATTGTGGTTGTGTGAATTTCCTCCATTGTGAGAATGGCCTCCATGGTTATGTCCTCCATGGGTATGATGGGTGTGTCCTCCCGAGAACGGGGAATAGCGGGGCTTCTACTGAGCTCCAGAGTTGTACTTCCCATGTCCATACTTCCATTTACGGTTCTCTATCTGCTGCTGCTTGCCTTTAATCATGAGGGCCCTTTCTATCAACTCCTGGTAGTTGGTGAATGTTGCCACCATCAACTGCATACTTAGCTCATCATTCAGTCCTTCGAGAAACTTCTCCTGCTTCGTGCCATCTGTCGCCACATCATCTGGGGCGTAGCATGCTAACTTACTGGACTCATCCACGTACTTCGCCATAGTATGATTCCCTTGGCGTAAGTTGCGGAACTCACACTTCTTCATACTCATGGCTCCAACTGAGACACGTGCAGTGTGGAAGGCTTGTTGAAACTGATCCCAAGTGACATTGGCCACGGGGAAAGTGGGGGTGTAGTTCTCCCACCATGAGGCTGCGGGTCCATCCAGTTGATGTGCGGCAAAGCGCACCTTCTCAGCATCTGTGCAACCTGCGGTGGTCAGCTCCCTTCCAATCTTGTGGAGCCAGTCATCAGCAACAATTGACTCATTCCTGCTAGAGAACACCGACAGATTCAACCTTAGGAAACGGGCTAAGTTGTCAACTGGTGGTGGTGGCGGTGAGTTATTATTGTTGTTGTTGGTGCCTTGGTTCTGGACTAGCAACTGCATCACGGCATTTTGCTGTTGGATCAACTAAGTGAGCTCCGGCGAGAAAATGAATCCGGGGTCACGTCTCAGAGGCATATGATAGGTTTAGAGGGGTGAGAACAGAATAGAATAGGGCCTAAAGAGATATTTCACTACCCATATGCACATGAGACAAACATATTCATTTCACACCACTCAATTCAAGCAAGATTCATACAATCGATCTAAGCTACCATTACAAAATATCGCAATGCTTTCTAACTACTTGGAAGAATACTAATAGTAATATGGTGGTCGACTAGAAATTTTGATCGGTGGAAGATTCCATAATATCTGCTCTAGCTTCGTCTTCATAATCATCATTGTCTTCATCATCGCTGTCGGGGTATGTGTCTGTGTCGCCTAGTATGTAGTCTTTAGAATGAATGTCCACTCCAGGCTCGGGCTTCACCACTGGTAGTCCTAGCATCCTCTTCAGGTCTTCATTCCGCTCCAGTAGTACAGCAATTTCTTCTTCATATCCATCACATGTAGCCTTGAGTTCCTCTTCTAGCTCCATATTTTGGGTCACCACCTTCTTCGTATCTATCATGTTAGCGCACATCTGGTTCTCATAACGATGAATGTGCTGGTTCAACTCCTGTATGTAGGGTGCAATAGATTTATCCCTCCTGGTGCGAATCATCTCCCATTGCTCATCTCAGCGTCCACATATCTGGTAGGTGGTGTCCTTAAGATCCTTGTTGTACACCTCGCCTATGCGTCCAATGGCGATGTGGGCGGCCATGCTCTTTCCTAAAATCCAGGTTGGTGCGTCAAAGGAAAAACTCGATGGGCTCGGTAATTGGTGCAAACGTCCTTCCTGGAACACGAACTTGAATCATCCAACGCTCCTCTTCTGGTGAAGTGCTGGTGAAGGTTCCGGTGAAGCTTGGTATGCCAATGTTCAGGTACCCAGTGACTTCCTTCAAGTGTCGTCCGAAGGGGGTGTCATCATCCGGTTGAGTGAACTTGTTCCTTGGGTCCGACATCTATAGTGTAAAAATAGAGAAGAGTTAGAAATGAGTAGAGAAGAGTATCATGTGGCTTTTCCTAGTGGTCGCGTCCTACAATCAGCGTGTGCTCTAATACCATCTTATAGCGACCCGATCCCAATGGACCGTAGTCTCTGTGCTTAAGTGTCATCCCTAGATCAGTATTGCTAACACACATAGTACTCGAGGATTTTTAGCAGAGTTCAATCACACACTTATTACATCGAGTGTCTCTTGAAGAGTACTTATTACAATAATATGGTTGAACACTACTAGGGAAAACCTTATACACAGAACTTTAACAGTAGCGCTTGTTAAAAAAGGGTGCTACTGCTAAATAGCAGTAGCGCGTGCTGGATAAACGCGCTGCGAACACAAACGTAGCAGTAGCGTGTCTCCTTTTAAAACCGTTACTACTAAAATTCTCACTACTAAGCCGACATGCTACATATAGTAGTAGCGGTCTTCTATAAAGAGCGCTACTGCTAAGTTTATTTTAGCAGCGCGTTTACTGTGAAACGCGCTACTGTTAATGAAAAGAAAATTAAATAAAAAATAAATAGAAAAGTAAATGAAAATTAAAGAAATAAAAAAATAAGAAAGGAAAAAAATAAAATGTAAAGAAAAATAAATGAAAAAGGGAAAAGGAGAAAGGAATAGCAGTAGTGTCTGTTCATCAGAGGCGCTATAGATAACTTAGCAGTAGCGCTTGTTTAGACCCCCGCTATAGAAAGAGAAAAGGAAATAAGAAAAGGGAAGGAAAATACATAGCTATAGTTGTAGCGTGTTTACTGAAAAGAGCTATAGCTAACTTAGCTATAGTGCTTTTACAGAAACGCGCTACTGCTAAGTTTGACTTAACCCAAAAGCAGTCCCCCCCTGGCCACCACTTCTCCCCCAAATCTCTCGCCCCACTTCACCGCCGTCACCCAATTCACCGTCGCCCTACTTCGCCGCCGTCTCCTGCCGACGTCAACGCCCCCAAAGCTACCAGAGCCGAGCGCCATCGACGCCACCCGAGCCGCGCGGCCTCATAAATGCCACCGGAGCCGCCCTCGGCGCCATCGGAGCCACCCTCGACGCCCTGCCTCCCTCGCCACAACTACCTCCCTCGCCGTCATCGGAGACGCCCCTGCCTCCCTCGCCACGACTGGAGCCATCCTCTTTAAGCCCGCACCCCTGCTCTCTCTCTCTCATGCATAGCACAAACATTGGACAGAGAACTAGCTAGCTAGGTTAACTAGTTTAATTAGGTTAATTATCTAGGTTAGTGCAAAAAAATTAGTTAGGGCTTTGATAGAGAACTAGTTAGGTTAACTAGTTTAATTAGGTTAATTATCTAGGTTAACTAGGTTAACTAGCTAGGTTAACTAACTAGGTTAAATATCTAGGTTAATTAGGCTCGTTAGGTTAATAAGCTAGGTTAACTAGGTTCGCTAGGTTAGAGGAAAATTTTATTTTAGAGCATTAGGTGACAAGGGTTAGAGAAATGGAGTTCCTTTGCAATTTAATTGGGTTCTGTCCTAGGAAGAGAAGCGTTAGAGAAAATAATGTGTGTGTGTGAGAGAGAGAGGGAGGAATAGCTAAAACAGAATTTGGGTTCTGTCCTAGGCAGAGAAATGTTTAGTGAGGTCATTTTTCAAAGGTTTTTGATTTTTGAAAAGACCACTATTTTTCTAGGAAAAGAATTTAGGTAAGTTTTATTTTAAAGATGATCCTTCCTAGACTTTTATTGTTGATTTTATCTTTTCATTTTTTTGACTGTGGATTTTATCTTTTCATTGAAGTGGTCATGTTATATCTTTTCATTGAAGTGTGGTTCAATTGTGCCCATGTGGCCTTTTGTTGTCTCTAGGGAATGAAGCGCGGGTGGCCTATGTTTTGCTGGAATGTTGATTCATTTCCGTTCCGGCAAATTTCAGGTGCTTGATTTGTCCACTTTTTAGCAAAGGTCATGCCAAAATTTTCCGTGAATTTCGACATGACTTGTGCTACAAACTAGGACATATCGAGTGCCCGCAATTTGCTAACAATTGGAAAGCAAGGGTGAAATATCGGATCATCAACGAAAAGGAACAAAGTTAGCAGTAGCACTCCCTTACCAGTAGCGCTTCCTGCTAAAAGCGCTGTAGATATTAGCAGCAGCGCTCTGCACTAAAGCACGGTACTGCTAGCCATGTATAGCAGTAGCATGGGACGATGATGTCTACTACACAACCTTCTTCTTGTAGACGTTGTTGGGCCTCCAAGTGCAGAGGTTTGTAGGACAGTAGCAAATTTCTCTCAAGTGGATGACCTAAGGTTTATCAATCCGTAGGAGGCATAGGATGAGGATGGTCTCTCTCAAGCAACCCTGCAACCAATAACAAAGAGTCTCTTGTGTCCCCAACACACCCAATACAATGGTAAATTGTATAGGTGCACTAGTTCGGCGAAGAGATGGTGATACAAGTGGTATATGGATAGTAGATAAAGGTTTTTGTAATCTGAAAATATAAAAACAGCAAGGTGACTAATGATAAAAGTGAGCGTAAACAGTATTGCAATGCTAGGAAACAAGGCCTAGGGTTCATACTTTCGCTAGTGTAAGTTCCCTCAACAATGATAACATAATTGGATCACATAACTATCCCTCAACATGCAACAAAGAGTCACTCCAAAGTCACTAATAGCAGAGAACGAACGAAGAGATTATGGTAGGGTACGAAACCACCTCAAAGTTATTCTTTCCAATCAATCCGTTGGGCTATTCCTATAAGTGTCACAAACAGCCCTAGAGTTCGTACTAGAATAACACCTTAAGACACAAATCAACCAAAACCCTAAGTCACCTAGATACTCCAATGTCACCTCAAGTATCCGTGGGTATGATTATACGATATGCATCACACAATCTCAGATTCATCTATTCAACCAACACATAGAACCTCAGAGAGTGCCCCGAGGTTTCTACCGGAGAATCACGATGAAAACGTGTGCCAACCCCTATGCATAGGTTCATGGGCAGAACCCGCAAGTTGGTCACCAAAACATACATCAAGTGAATCACGTGATATCCCATTGTCACCACAGATACGCACGGCAAGACATACATCAAGTGTTCTCAAATCTTTAAAGACTCAATCCGATAAGATAACTTGACAAGGGAAACTCAATCCATTACAAGAGAGTAGAGGGGGGAGAAAACATCATAAGATCCAACTATAATAGCAAAGCTCGCGATACATCAAGATCGTACCACCTCAAGAACACGAGAGAGAGAGAGAGAGAGAGAGATCAAACACATAGCTACGGGTACATACCCTCAGCCCCGAGGGAGAACTACTCCCTCCTCGTCATGGAGAGCACCGGGATGATGAAGATGGCCACCAGAGAAGGATTGCCCCCTCCGACAGGGTGCCGGAACGGGTCTAGATTGGCTTTCGGTGGCTACGGAGGCTTCTGGCGGCGGAACTCCCGATCTATTGTGCTCACGGATGTTTTTAGGGTATATGGAGATATATAGGCGGAAGAAGTACGTCAGGGGGGGCACGAGGGGCTCACGAGGGTGGAGGGCGCGCCCCCCTGCCTCGTGACCTCCTCGCAGATCCCCCGACGTGCACTCCAAGTCTTCTGGGCTTCTTTCCTTCCAAAAATGAGTTCCATGAAGTTTTAGGTCAATTGGACTCCGTTTGATTTTCCTTTTCTTCGAAACCCTAAAACAGGGTAAAAACAGAAACTGGCACTGGGCTCTGGGTTAATAGGTTAGTCCCAAAAATGATATAAAGTGCATAATAAAGCCCATAAACATTCAAAACAGTAGATAATATAGCATGGAGCAATCAAAAATTATAGATACGTTGGAGACGTATCAGCATCACCAAGCTTAATTCCTGCTCGTCCTCGAGTAGGTAAATGATAAAAACAGAATTTCTGATGCGGGGTGCTACTTGGCATAATTTCAATGTGATTCTTCTTAATTGTGGTATGAATATTCAGATCCAAAAGATTCAAGACAAAAGTTCATATTGACATAAAAATGATAATACTTCAGGCATACTAACTAAGCAATTATGTCTTCTCAAAATAACATGGCCAAAGAAAGTTCATCCCTACAAAATCATATAGTTTAGTCATGTTTCATTTTCGTCACACAAGAATGCTCTCATCATGCACAACCCCGATGACAAGCCAAGCAATTGTTTCATACTTTAGTAATCTCAAACCTATAAACTTTCACGCAATACATGAGCGCGAGCCATGGATATAGCACTTTGGGTGGAATAGAATATAATGAGGGGGTTATGTGGAGAAGACAAAAAAGGAGAAAGTCACATCAACGAGGCTAATCAATGGGCTATGGAGATGCCCACCGATTGATGTTAATGCAAGGAGTAGGGATTGCCATGCAACGGATGCACTAGAGCTATAAATGTATGAAAGCTCAACAAAAGAAACTAAGTGGGTGTGCATCCAACTTGCTTGCTCATGAAGACCTAGGGCACTTGAGGAGGCCCATTGTTGGAATATACAAGCCAAGTTCTATAATGAAAAATTCCCACTAGTATATGAAAGTGACAAAACAAGAGACTCTCTACTATGAAGATCATGGTGCTACTTTGAAGCACAAGTGTGGTAAAAGGATAGTAGCATTGTCCCTTCTCTCTTTTTCTCTCATTTTCATTTTTTGGGCCTTCTCTTTTTTTTATGGCCTTTCTCTTTTTTTTGGACCTTCACTTTTTATGGCCTTTCTTTTTTTCATTCCTCACTTGGGACAATGCTCTAATAATGATGATCATCACACTTCTATTTATTTACAACTCAATGTACTAGAACAAAGATGACTCTATATGAATGCCTCCGGCCGTGTACTGGGATATGCAATGAATCAAGAGTGACATGTATGAAAGAATTATGAACGGTGGCTTTGCCACAAATACTATGTCAACTACATGATCATGCTAAGCAATATGACAATGATGAATGTGTCATGATGAACGGAATGATGGAAAGTTGCATGGCAATATATCTCGGAATGGCTATGGAAATGCCATAATAGGTAGGTATGGTGGTTGTTTTGAGGAAGATATAAGGAGGTTTATGTGTGACAGAGCATATAATATCATGGGGTTTGGATGCACCGGCGAAGTACCACCTACATTCCCCTACATCTAATAGCCTACCACTGAAAGAGGTCACACAACTTACTCAACTATGCCAGAGCCCATAATGGCTTGTGGCTGCACACGGAAGTTTCTAGCATGAATAATATTATGATCCCTTTGAGCCTGGGTGGCATTCCATAGGATGATCACATGGGTACTCCGGGATATCCTAGGACAACACTGGATTGCTCGAGGTGCCCGCAACCAATCCACCCAGATGTGTATTAAAGTAGCCACCTTAACTTTTCCTTAGTTAAAATCTCTCACAACTTGCATGATTCTCACATACCAATCCCCGTCTACGAGCATGCACTACTGCAGGATGCTGCTAACGCGACACTACGATCAGAGACCCTTCGAGAAATGTGTGCGGTGCCATAATCGCAAACGGTGTTGTATGAAAACCGTCAAAAAGGTGAAAACGTTTGCGATGGAGGATGCATCAAACACGGTTCAGATTTTAGTTGCGTGTGCGATCCAGGGCATACGGTTCAGTCCAATGAACTGTTTGTGATGAGG
Organism: Triticum urartu; assembly: GCF_003073215.2. Classification (NCBI taxonomy): domain Eukaryota; kingdom Viridiplantae; phylum Streptophyta; class Magnoliopsida; order Poales; family Poaceae; genus Triticum; species Triticum urartu. The sequence goes on from NC_053028.1 coordinate 620,494,131, forward strand.
CGGAACAAAAGAAACGGGCATCCTAATGAAGGAGTGTGCGATATAGAACATACGGTTCACTCGGATGAACTATTTGTGATTAGGCAACACAAAAGAAACGGGCAGCCAGATGAAGGTGTGTGCGATATACAGCATACGGTTCACTTGGATGAACTGTTTTGATTAGGCAACACAAAAGACACGGTCAGCCAGATGTAGGTGTGTGTTATTGAGGGCAAATGCTTCAGAAGGATTAACTGTTTGCGATTAGGCAACAAAACAGAAACGGGTAAGACGGATCAAAGTGTCTGCGATTGATGGCATACACTTCACATGGATGAACTATTTGCGATTAGCCAAAACAAACTGAAACAGTTAGATAGATCAACGTGTGTGAGCTAGACGGGCACACCCATTCTAATTACAAGACATGGGCTGACATTGCCTATTGTGGTGCACCCTATGGTGCAAACGCCATGTACGCGGCCGAGAAGGCATATGTGCCCACATTACGCCTTCCGGGAATAGTGCTGCACTTATAACCGTCAGTAAATTTTGAGCATGCGCCTCGTCACATTCCAAATTGCAAAACTATTCACACCGATCAAAACCTAAACGGTTTCCCACTTAGGAGCGTATTTCTACGCGGTTATAAATACTACTACTCCAAGATGACTGCACATTCCTCCTCAACTCCTCATCCACAAAAAGTCAAAAACAAACAAGTCATTCATCATCGTTCCCTTGCGTCCGCCATGGCCAGCGTGAGTTCTGGGTCGAGAGATTGCGACCAGCGAGAGGTCAGCCGGGAAGCGGGAGCACGAGAGATGTCCCGCCTCGCCGCGATAGCAGCCAACATGTCCTACCGCATGGCCTTAGAAGCAGAGAGGTCCCGCCGCGCCACCGAAGTAGCACGGAGGACCCGCCGCATCGTCGATGCAGCAGACTAGTCCGACCGCGTCGCGGAAGCAGAAGAGATGTCCCGCCGCACCGCGAATGCAGCAGAGATGTCCTCCCTTGCCGCGGAGGCCTGGGAAAATGCCTCGCGGGTAGGCGAGGACTCTTACAGGCGCATGCATGCCCTCGTCCATAGGCAGACGGATCAGATCTTCGGGTGGGCGAGGTTGCAGGATGACCTGCAAGCCTCGTTTGAACAGTCTACCGACGTCATTCGGCAACTAAATGAGAGCAATGCAAAGCTCCGGGCCGAGCGCGACCTGCTGAGGGCGAAGATTGTCGGAAGTGCGGAGCAGCAGGAGCAGACCATTGCCTTGTTGAAGAGGACCGATGTCATCGTCGAGAAACTTATGGACGAGAATAACAACCTGCGCATCGAGCGTAGAAGGCTGGTGGAGGAATCCGTGGATGCTCTCAAGCAGCATCTTGAGGACAAGAAAGATCTCGTCGCCGCTCGCCGCGGAGACTAGTTCCCGCGGCCTGCAGCAACGCATCAAGAAAGTAGAGATCAACGAGCCAGATCGTTGTCTTCCTTCTTCTTTTGCCCTCGTGTATTTCGGGCATTGCCGCATGTGGCTTTTTTAATTATGTTTCTAAATATGTAAGACAAATATTATCCACTTTCATCGTCCTTATATTCACCATGCTTGCTATAAGTCGTAGTCGATGCTATATAGGTCCGTCGGATCTTACATCAAGATCCGTGCAAAACTTTCTTTTCAGATTTTCATTTTTTTCTCTTAAATCTTAGTCCAGTGAGACATAGCCACGCCGTAGAATAGGTGCTCGGGCGCCATTAATGGAGATGTTGGGAGGGAGGTGCGCGGCAGGTACCGATCAAAGGGCTCTCGTCCTGATGAGCACGCACATGGGTCTGATCGCACGCCTCCCGTACTCAAATAGCTACCCCGCACGGCACCTCCTAGTCAATAAAAAAGGGGACGCGTGGCCGCACGTAATTGGTAAGTCAAACACCCACAGTTTCAATAATACTTGTGTTTCTGATTTGTAACGTGACAGCACTTGTTCCAAAATGACTTTGTTGCTTGTTAATGTGTGGGTCTTTGCAAATCGGACAGAAAAATTACCACATCATGTTGGTGCCATGTCATGAGAACATGCCAAGTTTCATGATTTTCAGGCGTGTTTTGGAATTATAGAAATTAAAAAACCAAGTTTCTCAATCTTTCCGGCCGAGCCACGACCCCCGATGTTTGAATTTCACTCCCATCTCTTGCATGGGACCTAAAAATTTACCCAAGGACACACATGTGATTTTTCAAACAACTTTGGTGCACTAGAGCATGTGCTTGTAGTTCAAATTTCAATTATACACATTAAATGCCCAAAAACTCAATTAATGTATAAAAAGGCCAACCGAACCCGGAATAATTCCAAAATTTAGCACGTTACTTATATTTGGTCTAATCTAGCTTTGTATAAAAAATAAGGCGGGAGAAGACAGTGTACGTATGTCGTTTCGCACACGGAGGTGACACGTTCCCTCTTGGAAACACGAGCCTTCTTGAGAGAAGTCCCGGTTTGCAAGAAGCTTACACCAAAGCTTGTCCCAATTCGGCCAAAAATATTACCGCAGCATGTTGGTGCCATGTCATGACACCATGCCAAGTTTCTTGATTTTTCAGGTGTGTTTTGGAATTACAGGAATTAAAAAAACAAGCTTCTCAATTTTCCAGCCGAGCCATGATGCCCAGATGTTTGAATTTCACTCCCATCTCTTGCATGGGACCTAGAAATTCATCCAATGACACATTGATTTTTCAAACAAGTTTGGTGCACTGGAGCATGTGCTTGTAGTTCAAATTTGAATTATGCACATTAAATGCCCAGAAACTCAATTAATGTATAAAAAAAGCGAAATGAGCCCGGAATAATTCCAAAATTTAGCACGGTACTTCTATTTGGTATTATCTGGCTGTGTAAAAAAATAAGGCGAGAGAAGGCAGTGTACGTATGTCATTTCGCACACGGAGGTGACACGTTCCCTCTCGGAACCACGAGCCTTCTTGAGAGAAGCTCCGGTTTCCAAGAAGCTTACACCAAAACTTGTCCCAATTCGGCCAAAAATATTACCGTAGCATGTTGGTGCCATGTCATGACACCATGCCAAGTTTCATGATTTTCTGGCGTGTTTTGAAATTACAGGAATTAAAAAACCAATAGTTTCTCAATTTTTCCGGTCAAGCCACGACGCCCAGATGTTTGAATTTCACTCCCATCTCTTGCATGGGACCTAGAAATTCACCCAAGGACACACATGTGATTTTTCAAACAACTTTGATGTACTGGAGCATGTGCTTGTATTTCACATTTGAATTATGCACATTAAATGCCTAGAAACTCAATTAATGTATAAAAAAGGCAAAACGAGCCCGGAATAATTTCAAATTTTAGCACCATACTTCTATTTGGTCTAATCTGGCTGTGTAAAAAAATAAGGCGAGAGAAGGCAGTGTACGTATGTAGTTTCGCACACGGAGGTGACACGTTCCCTCTTGGAACCACAAGCCTTCTTGAAGGAAGCTCCGGTTTGCAAGAAGCTTACACCAAAGCTTGTCCCAATTCGGCCAAAAAAATTACCGCGGCATGTTCGTGCCATGTCATGAGACCATGCCAAGTTTCATGATTTTCAGGCGTGTTTTGAAATTACAGGAATTAAAAAACCAAGTTTCTCAATCTTTCCGGCCAAGCCACGACGTCCAGATGTTTGAATGTCACTCTAATCTCTTGCATGGGACCTAGAAATTCAACCAAGGACACACATATGATTTTTCAAACAAATATGGTGCACTGGAGCACGTGCTTGTAGTTCAAATTTAAATTATGCATATTAAGTTTCCAGAAACTCAATTAATGTATAAAAAAGGCCAAACGAACACGGAATAATTCCAAAATTTAGCACAATACTTGGTCTAATCTTCCTGTGTAAGAAAATTAAGGCGGGAGAAGGCTGTGTACGGAGGTGACACTTTTCCTCTCAGAACCAGGAGCATTTTTGAGGGAAGCTCCGATTTGCAAGAAGCTTACACCAAAGCTTGTCCCAATTTGGCCAAAATATTTACTGCAGCATGTTGGTGCCATGTCATGACACAATGCCAAGTTTCTTGATTTTCAACGGTGTTTTGGATTTACAAGAATTAAAAAATCAAGTGTCTCAATCATTCCGGCTGAGCCACGACACCCAGATGTTTGAATTTTATTCCCATTTCTTGCATGGGACCTATAAATTCACCCAAAGACACACATGCATATTAAATGCCCAAAAACTCAATTAATGCATAAAAATGCCAAACGAACCCGGAATAATTCCAAATTTAAACACGACACTTGTACTAGTTGCATGTTCACTGTACGTAAATGTTCTAGCAATTCAAACACCATCCTTTCCCTCCGTAACACCATTTTGTCTTTCAAAGCATAATTAAAAATCAGGTATACCACAAACAGTTTACTAGAAAGAATCATGTAGGATGAGATATAAAATATCTTGGCGCACCGTCTTGTCTGGCTTACGCAGGAAGCTTCGTCATCTACAGTACACCGCCCCCGCTTGAACCACACTTGCGCACCAGTTTCTCGCGGCACCGAGCGAATTTTTTTTTGCCACGCAGAAATATCTATCTCCCCGCCCCTCCCTCCTACCAAAAGCCAAATTTCTGCTGTTCCTCCTTCCTTTCCAAGTTCAAACCTTCACTGCTGCTTACTGGCAGCTCAGCCTCCTCGCCGGCGACCCTTCTTCTTGCAGCGCCGCCTCCTCGCTGGCTACCCTTCTTCTCGCAGCGCCGCCTCCTCGTCGACGACCGTTCTTCCTGCAGCGCCGCCTCCTCGCCGGCGACCCTTCTTCTTGTTGCGCGGCCTCCTCGCAGCTGACCCTTCTTCTTGCTGCACGGCCTCGTCGATATGGTTAGGTAATCCACACCCCACCCACACCATCCTCCTCCTTTCCCGTCGCACATGCCCCGACTGACGGAGAAACACCTTCCACCAAAATCACTGCCCCCCTCCTCCAATTAAGCATCGCTCACATCCATTTTACACGCAGTATAACATGGAGCTGAGTAGCATGCGGCCGCACGCGCGAACGAGGTCGCTATGGATGACATGCGTGTCGACCGCCAGATCTTGGAGGAGCATCTCGTCTTTGAGGCCAGCGTCGACACCGCCATGCAGTTGTCTACTTTAAAATACAGTACGTGATGTTTTCTCGAGGCCACCGCCAGTGCCTTCTAGTGATTTGTCCTCTGTAATGTTAATATGCAATCTGATGTTCAGTTAACAGTTTGGTCCTCTGAAATGTAATGTTCAGTTAACACTTTGGTCCAATAATTGCTACATTTCCTAGTACTATTCTCAAGCATTCTTTGTTTTGTTAATTGTCTTATCTTCTAGTACATGTTTCTATTCTGCAATGTCATGCTCAGTTAACTATTTTGGTTCATTTGGTCTGCTGTACATTTAACTGTTTGGTTCAGTTCTGCAATTTGATTTTCATTTGTTGTGGGTACAATTTTGTATTGTTATGCATGTGACACCAATCGAATTTGGATGTACTCAATACATATTCTATTGATAGTATGGCAACTCTCAATTAACCTAATCAAGATCTTCCTTATGTGTTTTGTAGGGAAACAATGGGAGACACTGCGGTTTACCATTGAGGTTTATTCAAGCAGGTTCCTTTAGCTAATAGCACATTATTTTGCAGTTACAAGAATCATTCTAATATTTAGGTTTCTTACAATTTGGTCTTGCACATGTAGGTCCTGCTGTCAGAGACTTATACCCACTGTTCGACCCATTTTACATATGGGGAATTGAGATTTCCACGAATATCAGTCAAGTCAAGAAACTCAGAAAGATTGTTAGGATGAAGAAACTTGCGAGAATAACAGCAAGATCTTTATTTGCACAATAAAGAAGACATCAGTCAACTATAAGATGGTACCAACTCTTTTACCTTGTTTTTACCCCTTGCGCCATTTCAAAATTTACAACAGCAATTTATGCATAGCTTTGTTTTCAGTACTTTTCAAAGCAGTTCACCGATGATTACCTCTCAAACCACCTACATGGTCAAGAGGCGAGGAAGGTATTCATTCAACACCCACGGTACAATATTGAAGTCTTGCTGAAGAGGACGAAGGTTGGGCGGGCAATTATCCATAGCCACTGGCCTAAAGTTGCAAGGACATTCAACATCACTAAAGGCTCAATATTTTCCTTCCGCTTCTGCAGTTTCCCAGACGAGATTCATCTGTTTATTTACCGTGTATGATGCTACTTTCCAAAGGTTTTTGATGTTGCATGTGAAACTTGGTGCTGTTGTGTAATGGCGTAACTGAGTGCCGAAGCTATCTGATGTAATTCGGTTATGAAATCCTAGTTGCTTTTATATGGATATGAAATATCTGACGTGTTTTATAAGAAATACCAGTTTGATTAGTACATGGATTATCAATAATAGGCTAATTACCCTGCTTATTGGGGTTTTCTATTGCAAATGGTTACTCAGACAGCACGTGGGTGATGAACTCAAACAACCCACACGGTTTCTAGAAAGTACGCATGTTCGATCAACTAACAATCACACACGGCTTCCAGCAGTGAACTGTTTGCATTAGGCCACCTTGCACACACGTTTCCACACAAAGAACTGTGTGGGATGTACATACCTACGGAAATGATTTTCTGGGATTCACCGTGTGGGATGTACATACCTATGGAAATGATTTCTAGGATTCACCGTGTGGGATGAACATACCTACGGAAATGATTTCTGGGATTCTCCATGTGGGATGTACATACGTACGAAAATGATTTCTGGGATTCACCGTGTGGGATGTACATAACTATGGAAATGATTTCTGGGATTCGCCATGTGGGATGTACATACCTACGAAAATGATTGGGTTTCCATGCATCGCCCGATCGCACACGGCCCCAGCCTGGGTCCCACGAGGGCCTATCCCCGACGATTTTTAGGTCATGTGGGAAGGACCCCCCTATCGCCCACACTCACTTGGCGACCGTTCCAAAGGCCGCCGCGGAAAGGGGTTTTAAACCGTTTGTTTAGGACGTCGTTGTACCATTGATGGCTAAGCAATATGAGCATAATGTATATTCCCGGGGTGATAAAAGGATAATAGGTTCCTACCTCATAAACTACTTGATAGTAACCACATGTTCACAATCCTACTCATGCAATGTTTGAGGGTTGAAACTAATGCATAAAAACTGGGTACTAAAGGGATATGATCAAAGTGTAACTTGCCTTGGTGATGATCGGAAAACCCTAGAGATTCGTAGTAGCAAGCTTCGCACTCCAGAGAGTCTATCGTAGACAAACAATAGCACACATAAGCACTCAAGCTTAAGATGAAAATGTAAAACCAAATAAAGGATCTAAACAGAAAGTTCAAATGAAGAGCTTCGATATGCAAAAAGAACCAATCAAATCGGAGATACAAAACTCAAGCTACGATCGAAAGAAATTCAAATCCAAATCTGTTTGAAACCAAATTTTAAACTTTCAAAAACATTTTTAAGTTAATTATCCGAACAGAGGGGATCGTAACGAAGAATTTGGCGTTGGTTTTGTTGGATTTGGATAAACGAGCAAAAAGTTGTGATCGTTTAAAGATCAAGGACTAATCTACAAAGAAAATAATTATGGATAGGTCCCTGGCCGAAAATAAACAGAAAAGGAGAAAAATCTAACGAATGAACGTTCGCTACAGAAACCTAACGAACGAAAACCGTTCGCTACAGAAGACTAACGGACAAACGTCTGCTAAATAAACTACCCTAAGAAATAAACCGGGTCGAGAAAAGAAAACCGAAAAAAATTGGATTGGGCGATGTTTTATACCGGTTCGGCGGTTCAGTGGTTCGGCGAGAAAACCGGCGGCGGCGGAACGGCGCGGGGCGACGGCAACGCGAGGCGGCAAGGCCTGCGGCGGGGCTTGCGGCGGCGCGGGGCAGCGGCTGGCGATGCGGCAAACGGCGGTTGCGGCTCAAGGTGGCGGGACGCGACGACAGTTTGTGGAGGAGAGGGCGGCGGGGTGGCGGCTTTTAAAGGCCGGGGGAGGGGCCGGTCGACTTGGGTAAGGGCAAAGGCGACGGCGGGGCGAGTCGGACTCGGCGGCAGCGGCGCGCGCGTGCTGGAGGCGGACTCCGACGCGGCTCAGGGAAAGCGGCGCTGCTCGGCCGTTTGGGCTTCGGCCCAGTCGGTCCGAAGAACCTTTTTTTAAAATAATGCCGCAAAGAAAAAAATCCAAATAAATTAAAAATAAAAAAATCCTAAAATTCCAGAAACAATTTTCTCCATCCCCTCCTAATATTTGGGACAATGTAAACATTTTTCTGGGCTAAATGCAATTTAAAAAAATGCAAATTTTCCTAATTTTAAAAAATGCAACCGAATAAAATTGCAAATAAAAATCAAATAAATATTTTTTATTCAAAATTAAATTTCCAATATTTCCTAGCTGTTTGAAGAAGTCATATTATCTTCTCTCATTATTTTATTGGAAAATAATTTTGAATAAAAAAAATCACTTTGATCCAATTTGCCAATTTTGAAAATTCAAAATGGATTTTTTGTGAAACCTCCAACTCTCTCAATTGGTCCTTGAGTTGCTTAAGATTTCTAGGATCAAAAGTCCAAATAAAAAAATTGCAAAATGCACAAATTATGAATGCATATGATGACCTAATGGTTAACATTCAAATTGAAAATTGGGATGTTACAAGCATCATCGCCTTGACTACCTTGATTACATCTTCCTCCATCAATGGGATCTCCAGGTGATCTAGAGTGAGATGTGGCGGTTGTAGATCATCTAGATTCAACCCAAACTCCCTTTCAGGTGCTTCACCAGGAATCTGCTGGAAATAGTTGTCCACCGCCTCAGCAATCTCCTCCTGGCCTGATAAAATGGCACCATCCACCCACATACCCGTGATCACATTCCACCTCCTTCGATGATTCGCATGCTGGAAAAAGAAACCCGTAGTTGCATTGCCTTCACGCAACCATAGCATCCGTGACCGTTGGTGTGCAATGGACCGTTCCAAGGAACAAAGGCCAAGTAATTTGTCCTTGAGGGCCCTCCTTAGTTCTAGTTCTGCCGACGACAATGCTCTCGCCTCCATTGCAATATCTAGCTGCTTGATGATCTCGGGGCGATAGCTATCTAGATCTTGACGTTACCGATGCACCGATCACTCCAACTTTGCAACTTCTTCATCATGGCACGTAGTTTGGAATCCAGCATCACGAAGGGATTGCCATCAAACGGCACAGACGACCATGTCTCCGCCACCACCTTGAAGAAACCCTCTACCTTGATCCAAAAGGACTCAAAACGAAACCACCTGCCAGCATGGAAATCAGTGTGCAAGTCCAGGAGCAAGGGGAAGTGATTCGACACCGCGAATCCCAGGGCCGAGAGGAAACCTGTCGGGTAGAGCGCCTCCTAGTCAACTATCGCAAATATGTGGTCAATTCTCTCCAGGGTTGCACGCCCACGCTCATTAGACCATGTGTAGTGTCGTCCGTTTAGGTATACTTCCTTAAGTTCCAGCTGATTCAGCTTAGAACGGAAGCGAGACAACATGCTCCTGTTGATTGCATTGTTGTTCTTATCTTTTGGGTTCACAATGAGGTTGAAGTCGCCGAACCACCCGAGGCCCAACATGCAGTTCCGTAATGTCCACAAGTTCTTGAAGGAACTCCACTGTCTGGGCATGCAAGTGCGGCCATAAACACCCGTGACCCACCATTGATCAGCAGAGCTCACCGGCTTGACATGTGCCATGACCGTGTAGTGTGGATTTTAGAGGTGCACCGCCATTGGATCCCATGCTAACAGAATACCACCTCTCGTGCTGTCGGCCGCAAGATAGAGAATTTCGCAAATTTATTACCCAAACATTGAGCTACAGTGCCCGTCATCCCTACCTCTAACTTGGTTTCTTGAAGGCATAGAATGCTCGGATTTTCCACGGGAACAACTTGAAACACCACATTGCTCCGTGTCAGCGCATTAAGCCCTCGCATGTTCCACACCCTCGTTTTGATAGGTTGTGTAGCCATGGGGAGGGCTTACAAACCACCAAACACCAAGGCACTCAAGAGGTGCCCGCCACCTCGGTCAGCAGCTCTACCAAAGGTAACACCGAGGGATCCCATCCAAACAGGGCCAGGATAGAAGCTATATGGTTATCAGATAGTGGTGACTTGAATAGCTGCACGTACATTTGCAGCGCCTCCTCCCCAATTGCATTCCCATCGTCGGCGAGACAAAGCTTGCGGATTATGATCTGCTGCTATTTTGTAGACGAAGATGGCCATCTTTTCTTGGTGATTCTCACACTCCTCCTTGGCGAGCCAATCGGCTGATATTTCTTTCTTGGTTGGCATGCAGTGGATGTCACCATGGTCTCCACCGACGCAGGAAGCAGTGGGGCCAGCCTTGTCTGCACGTTCTAGTAAAAAGCTGCCGCTAGCTCCTGGGGTGAGGTGCGCGAGCCGCTTTGGACATGGTCACGTCCCTCCCTTGCATGCCTCGTCGGATGGGGCGTGGAGGAGCCCAGGCCTATCCCAACAGGGCGCATATGGAAGGACCCAAATACCAAGGAAAGAATTGACCTGTTAATTTGGGACTGATTTAATTTAACGTGCTGGGTTTGCATGGATCAGATACATAGATATCGATGTACTCTACCTGATTGGATGTGCTTGTTTATAGCCTGAATTCTCTACCGTCATAAAAGCTCGCATGCATAGGAACTACTACCTCCGTCCTGATTTGTTAGTCATTTTCGTATTTTGTGCCAACATTTCACTATAAATTTAACTGACAAAATGTTAAGGCGTGCCATGAAAAATTATATCGCTGGATTCGTATTCGAACATAGTTTCCAAAGATATTATTTTTTGACATGAATTAACATTTTATTAATTAAATTCATGGTCAAAAATTGGCAGAAAATACTAAGAGGACCAATAACTCAGGACAGAGGTAGTATCCCTCACCCTGCGCATGCACCGGATGATTAGGAAAGAAGAGATCGCACATGCGACTGCTAATAGGAAATCTAGAAGTAAGGGCATCTCCAACAGCGGCCCGTAAAATTTCTTCCGATCCATGGGGAGACCACCATCTAACCGTAGCCGCATACATTTTGACAACAGTTCAAACCAACCGGACAAAAATCATGCAAACCTGCAAATTTTGATATAAACACAACCTGGTTTCATATAAACATGACGTATTTCATTACATTTATACCAACTAAGTGGTGCTAGTGCGGCTCTCGGAGAGAATTAATACCTAATCTAAATGGTCGCCGCCACCCGTTTCCCATGTCGGTCCATGAGCCCCGGGAACTGAAGCTTCTCCTTCTCCAGCTCCGCCTATGGGTAACCGACAAATTTCTGATCGACCTAAGGGGCTAATGATCAACAGTTTATATGTTTCGACCAAAACAACATGTGGAAGCAGATTTTATTTTCACATTAACTACATTGGTGTTAAATCTGAAAACAACACACATAAACTTTACTGGAATTTAATCTGAGAAGAGCAAAGGCATGGAGTACTGGTCCAAAACTCCAAACATGCAGTGCTAACTTCCAAGGATTCATTTCAGTATAAATAGAAATAAGGAGTTTTTTGCACAATGCCTGCGAAGAAGGAGGTTGCGAAATCCGAGAAACATGTAGACTGAGCGGGACAAAAGATTTGTGATCCAAAGACACAAGTTTTGGTTTCCATGTTTCCACTGAAACTGAATTTCCATTAGATACGTTTCTCTATAGAGCACACATAGAGATACCAACCTATCCAATACCATATCTCCTCATCACGATCTTCCAGACAGACGTTCTGCTGCCGTCTTCAAAGAAAAAAGTACTTGTAAAATATTAATCCCGAAATCCAGTTAGATAGTTAAAAAATTCATAATGCAAAAGTCAACTTTCTACAATGTTAACCATGAAATTCAATAATATTTAATCATAATAGTGTTGAAGCTTGACTGTTTAGTTTTTTAAACTGTTAAATGTGTCGAATAGTTCATTCATTTTACCATGTCATCTTTTACTTTCGCCTAGCCATCTACTTTAAATTAAACTTCTCTTCCCAATAATTCATAGATGGAAGTCATTTCATTGATTAAATGATGTATATACTAAGCTAGCATGCATATGTAGCACCAACTGCTATGTAGTTAAACTTGTTCTACTAAAAAACTTGGTGAGATAGTTGAATCATAATCACTCAAGCTTTATCATCCATTGATTTTTTATAGTTATATTTCTTATTTGGTAATTCATTTATTTTCCACATTAGATTTTACTACGAATTCATTCTATTGCTAGATCATCTTCAAAAAATTGATCTTCGTTGTCCATTTTACTAATGGTCAGTGTTTTCATGGTCGGCCATGGGCCATGTAAAGGAGTGTGATGGCCTAGGATCCAATACATCAATAAATTGTGTAAGTATGTTTACAAAACATAAAACCAGCAATAATAAAAAGTTAAAATGAATTTGCTGATGGATACCTAACTCCACCACAATGAAGCGTCTAGTAGAAGCAATCATATCAGACGATGTGAAACCTTAAGCTTTGTATTTTGCACATCCATTTACATTGTGGTGGAGCTAGGTATCCATCAGCAAATTCATTTTAACTTTTTATTATTGCTGGTTTTATGTTCTGCAGACATACTTTCACAAGTTATTGATCTAGCCCTTATTTGAGATGGGCCCTAGGACATCATGCTCCTTTACATGGCCCATGGTTGATTGTCAAAGCACTGACAATTAGTAAAATGGACAATGAGTAGTTCAACTTTCTTAAGATGATCTAGCAAAAAAATGATTTTGTAATAAAATGTAAGGTGGAAAATAAATGAATTACTAAATAACAAATATAAATAAAAAAATCAATAGACGATAAAGCTTGAATGATTATGATTCAACTATCTCACCAAGTTTTTTAGTAGAACAAGTTTAACTACATAGCAGTTGGTGCTACATATGCATGCTAGCTTAGTATATACATCATTTAATCAATGAAATGACTTCCATCTATGAATTATTGGGAAGAGAAGTTTAATTTAATTAAGACGGCTAGGCAAAAGTTAAAGGTGACATGGTGAAATGAATGAACTATTCGACACATTTAATAGTTTAAATAACTAAACAGTCAAGGTACAACACTGTTATGATTAAATATCATTGAAATTCATGGTTAATATTGTACAAAGTTGACTTTTGCATTATGATTTTTTTAACTGTCTAACTAGATTTCACGGTTAATGTTTTACAGAGTACCATTTTCCCTTCAAGACGGCATCAAAGCGTTTTACCGGAATATCATCAAGAGGAGATATGGTATCGGATAGGTTGGTATCTCTATGTGTGCTCAATAGACAAAAGTGTCTAATGGAAACTCAGTTTTAGTAGAAACATGGAAGCCGAAACTTGTGTGCTTGGTTTAGAAATCTTTTGTCCAGATCAGTCTGCATGGTT